>NW_015172580.1:639273-681436 GCF_001447785.1 Gekko japonicus
CTCGAGGACATACTTTTCAGTTTTGAAAGTTTTCTTGGTAGACAATTTTTAGAAAATATATTCTAATGGAGAAATATCATTATTTCCATGAAAGAAAACATCTTTTATTCCATTGCTTTCTAACCTGGAAGATATATAGCATTTCAATATACAAGGATCAAAAGTTGCAAACTAATGCTTATCATTGCCTACTTATAACTTTATACTTTTAAAAGTTTTCTCCTACTTTTTAAAATGTACAAGTCTTGTAATCAAGTCCTCAAAACTAATCTGGCATAACAAATCTGCTTCTATACTTAGCAGGGACAAGGCATCCAGCCTGTTTTGTCACAGAGCTGCCCCTGCTGCACCCCCCCCCCTCGGTGTTAGTGGTTCCACTGCCTATCCTTTCTTATGACTAGTCATGACAGAAGGAATGACGGAGAAAAATATTTCACCTTCAAGGTGCCCCCCTTCCCTTGGTGCCCTAAGCACGTGCTTATTTTGCTTAACGGTTAATCTAGGGCTGCTGTTCGCCAGTGTTGATCAGGCTGTTTGCAACTGGTTTGTGTGTATTTGCAGGAGCAGGCTGCTTGAGGCCATTCGAAAACTACTCATAGCTGTTGAAAAAAGCAAGAGTCCAGAAGCGCCTTAAAGACTAACAAAATTTGTGGCAGGGTATGAGCTTTTGTGAGTCACTGCCCAAGTGACTAACACAGCTACCCATCTTGATCTATATTCAGAGCTGATGAGGTATCAGCTGGGAATAGGGTTGCCAGCCTCCAGGTGTGGCCTGGAGATCTCCTGCTTTTACAACTGACCTCCAGCTGACAGAGATCAGCTCCCCTGGAGAAAATGGCTGCTTTGGAGGGTGGACTCTATGGCATTGTACCATGCTGAGGTCCCACCCCTCACCAAACCCCACCCTCTCCTGGCTCCACCCCCAAAGTATCCAGGTATTTTCCAACCCAGTCCTGGCAACCCTAACTGGGAACCAGCTTCTGACCTCCTGCTGTGGAAATTTAGCTCTGTACCCAGCAAAGTTCTTGGGTGGGAGAGAATCAGGAGTAGTACCCTCCCAACTGACCAATTAGAAACCGGGTTCTTCTGATCTTCCATTCAGGAGATAGTTTGTAAGCACGTGGCACAAATCTCATATCCCAGAAGAATGCAATTCTGGATAGGGACCCAGGATTCTTGCAGAATCATCTCTGAGTGACTGCTTGGCCTGGAAGACCTGAAATTAGCCCCCAAGCAAGGCAATTAGCCCCTTTCTTGTTGTGTCCTGACCTAGTCACAGTAATCCATGCACCGGTCACCTCCAGGCTAGATTACTATAACACACTCTACACTGGCCTGCCCTTGAGACTGACCCAGAAACTCCAACAGATCCAGAATGTGGCAGCACAAGTTCTGATGGGAACACCACGAATGGTACATATACAATCTGTGGAGTACTGAGTCAGGCTCAAGGTTCAAGGTTTTGGTATTGACCTGTAAGTCCTTGTGTGGTCTGGGACCCACATATCTTCAGGGCTGCCTCCTCTGGTATGTCCCCAGGAGAGTGTTACCCTCCACTGAGAACAACGTACTGGTAATCCCTGGCCCCAAAGGTTCTCAACCACAGCCAGGGCTTTCTCAGTCCTGGCTCTGACCTGATGGAACTCTCTGCCAAATACCATCAGGGCCCTGCGGGATTTAATGTCATGCCAAAGGGCCTATAAGGCAGAGATGTTCTTCCAGGCTTCTGGTTGAGGGCAGCAATGGTTTTCCATCATGGCTGGCACCCACCCACCCCTTTTCTACCATCTATTCTGTTTTGGCCTTCTCTTTAATCCTCCTACAAGGTGGTAACAGAGTCCAGAATGGGTTTAAACACACTCCGATTTCACACAAGAGCTGCGCCGCGGTCGTGCCTCCCTTTGCCCCGCTTCTATTGGTCAATTTCCCACTCAAAGCCGCACGGCCGCATTTTGACCTACGGCTTCGCCCAATTTTCCCCGTGGTTTCGTGATCCTCAAAAAAAACAAGATCACAAAACTGTGGGGGGAATCGGGCAAAGCCGTGGGTCAAAATGCGGCCGCGCAGCTTCGAGTGGGAAATTGTCCCATAGAAGCAGGGCAAAGGGAGGCGCGACCGCAGCGTAGCTCTTGTGTGAAATTGGTCACAGATTAGTAATGCCATCTGAGAATGTAAGAAATGTTATTTACTAATTTTAACTTTTCTTGGTTGATGTTTTTAACTTTTGTTGCACATCACCCAGAGCCATTCAGGGATCAGGTGATTCATAAATTAAATAAATAAATGGAATACACACTTGTGCAGCTTCACCACCGATTGCCAGAGTTCCAGGAGATACTTGATATTTTTTTAAGTGCCTCATGGTACCCTGACAGTATCTGTGTGGCTTGTGGTGGGGGTGGGGGTGGGGAGGTAATGCTGCACAGTTCAAACAGTACCCAGAAATGTTTCTTAGGCTTTGCAACAGGATCCAGGCACTTGGAAATCTTTCTTCAAAAGTTTCTTTGACTTGGGAGCCCTGTAGCTGCTGGGTCACGGGGACAGCTTAGAAGTACGTGCTTCTAGGTACTCCGGCAACTTTTGCTGCTTGCAGGGTAGCTCTAGGGTATGGAAGGGGTGTACGTCAAGACAAGCAAGCAGAGGAGGATCTCTTAGGTGCCTGGATCTTCTCTCAGACCCCAGAAAAGCACATGAAAGCGCTTACTTATCTTTTGCTAGTGTGGTTCTAGTATTTAACCTCAGCTTCTTCAAGGATCAGCCTCTGAGGCAAGGACAATGATCCAGGGAGGGGGGATAGAAATTCAGATATGAAGTCCATTGAACTACTCATTGGAAGTTCCATGAACTGTATTGGATAAGCAGTTCAAAAGAGTGAGGAAATAGCCAATGTAATGATGTTGGATCAAGATTTCAATATCATCCCTAGTTACAGCCCAGCAGTTCTCCAGGACTTGTAAATTAACCTCTGAACTGGAAAAAGAGGCAGGAATGGGTTCTCCAGAGGTTGCCAACCTCCAGGTGGAAGCCAGAGATCTCCCAGGATTACAACTGAACTCCAGGTGACAGGAATCAATTCACTTATAGAAAATGGCTGCTTCGGAAACTGTACTCTATGGCATTATACCCCATGGACATCCCTCCCCTCCCCTTTAGGTTTCACCCCCAAAATCTCCAGGTATTTCCCAATCTGGAGCTGGAAACCCTACCTACACCCTGGTTCTTCGTCTACTTCCTCATCCACATGTTGTGGCAAGCAGAATTCTGGATAAGCATATGGAGCAGAGGTCCATCAGTGGTTATTAGCCACAAGGTATAGATAGGAACTCTAGGTCTGGGGCAAGTGATGCACTGTATTCTTGGTGCTTGGGGGGGGCAACAGTGGGAGGGCTTCTACTGTCCTGGCCCCACTGCTGGACCTCCTGATGGCACCTGGTATTTTTGGCCACTGTGTGACAGTGTTGGACTGGATGGGCCATTGGCCTGATCCAACATTGGCTTCTCTTATGTTCTTATGTGCTACATAGCAAGTGGGGGACAAGGGACAGACAGACCTGCTGGGGGGAACATAGGATCCTCGGTTGCACTTCTTGCGTGGAAGGCCAAGCACAAGGGCATACTTTCTTGCCATTTCAGGGATCATCTCTCTCAGGCAAGGAAAGTCCTGACCCAATTGTTTCTATTACTGAATGTTGCACCTGAAACTGCAACGTGTACCCATTAAACAGGAAACGCTAGTCTGATGAAGACATACTTTTATGAGCTCCTATAAACAGAAGAATCAAGAAAGTGCAGAACAAGGAACTTGAAGCAAATGAGACTCGCATTCCATCTATTTGCAAAATGAAATTTGACAACCTCATATGAGAAATGAAGGGGGGGGGGACTCTGCAGAGCTTTACAAGAGTTTGAGCCATTAATTATGTCTAAACAGGTAATGCACAAAGAAAAAATCTTAGGCACGTACAAACATAAAACATTACTGGGGTTATAGAAAAAAATACTGCATATGGCAATATTCTGTATAAAGAAGAAAGTCTCGTCGGCCTCGGCCAGACGTGCTGGAAAATGCAGAGGGGGAAGTGTGGCTATTTGCGCTGCCACATTCTGATGCGCTATTATGCAATCAGACGCGACGGCAGCATCCCCGCAGCAAAGAGGATGACGGGGGAGGAAGCCGTGCGCCGGCGCGATCACACCAGGAGGCTTCCATAGGCGGCCTGTGGCAAAGCGTTTGCTAGTACATGCAGTGTACTAGTTTTTTACTGCGCGGCTTCAGCAGCTTGCTATGGGGTCACCACGGGAGTGCTACGCCTCCCAGATATTCCTGTGTGATCACACCCGAATACTCCGTGGGACTCCCGTGCCTTCAGCGTGGCAAATGCTCCGTGTGACCGGGGCCATCATAACATAGCTTGGAGTATTACTAAGAGACCCCCAGAAGGTTCAGACCCAAGAGCTATTATTCAGTATATCTGTCCCAGATAGCATGGTATTACAGAGCCCTGATACTACTGAGGTAATTTGATTAATACCTTGGCTGTGAATCAGACCCTGTCAAAAGGAATGTTTCAGCCTTGACAAGAGAGCAATCAAGGGCCATTTCTCATATTATACAGTGGGTTTTTCAGCTGAGTATATGTTCACAAGGTAGCTTGAGTGAGTCTTCAAGGCTTGATGACTATACATGTGAGATGCACACATCTTCAAACAGACATGCACACATTTTCAAACAGACATTTGTCAAATTCATATTGCGTATTTTGATGTAAATATAAAACATCCAATGTGGCTCTAATGAACACATTGTTGAATTCAACATGTTGATGAGTGTTCAGCATTATTAAACTTGGTTCTAATCTGCCTCACTTGATAAAAACCAATCCCAAAACATTAAAAAGAAGAAGAGATGGGATTTATACCCTGCCCTTCACACAGAGTCTTGAGGCAGCTTACAATCTCCTTCCCTTCCCCCACAATAGACACCCTGTGAGGTAGGTGGGGCTGAGAGAGCTCTGAGAGAACTATGACTGACCCAAGGTCACCCAGCAGCTGCATATGAAGGAGTGGGGAATCAAGCCCGGTGCTCCAGATTAGAGGCCACCGCTTTTAACCACTACACCAAACTGGTTAGTTTTTGCCTGAGTATTTTATCATGTACATCCATTATTTTAGGTAGAACAACAAGCTACTATGAAAAAAATTAAGACATTGGGCCCATTCTTTACAAACATTTCAACAACCTGGAATTTGCAAATTCCATAAATTCTAGAAATGGCAAGTTAGTCTCGGTAAGAAAGGCAGGAAGTGGGCATAGAAACAGGAAGTGTCCCAAGCGGAGACCTTAGTGGTCTGGAAGAGCAGAATCAACCTCACAGAAGGAAGTAGGCAAGCAAGAAGGAAAGACAGCAGTAGGGGGTTAGAGTCTGTTTCTGTCTTATCGGTTTCTTAGAACTAGTGGCTGACTTGGACATATTTATAGTCAGCCAGAACAATAGCAGCCACTCAGCAGAAAGGAAATGGAACTCAATGGAGAGAAGAAAACGGTCAACAGATAGCCTTCCAAGCCCAAGTTGTGCTGCAGCTGCAAAGGAAGTAAAATCACTGCTGCACCCTGAATAGAATAGGCTTCTGCAGTAAAGGCTTGCAAGTCAATGATGCCTATTCTATTTAGGATGCAACAGTGATTAATGACTTGCAACCTATGCTGGACAATGGTAGCCATCTCTCACAGGCATTGGGAGGCAAACCTTTTCTTACCCCCAGACAGCCTCTTAACCTTAAACAAATTTTCACCCACAATAATGCTCTTCCTAACACAGACACTAGGACCAGGGCCTGCAATAAACCAAGATGCCTACTTTCCCTCCATATTCATTCTGACAACTTAAACACAGGACCTAACAACACCAGCCATACCCTCTCAGGCTCATTCACTTGTTCATCTTCCAAGTTATCATCCTTCAAGTGTCAACAACACCCATGGTTCATCTCTCAAGTGTCAACAATGCCCTTCCACTCTCTATATTGGACAAAGAGGCCAATCCCTACACAAAAGAATGGACTTAAATCTGATATAAAAAATCACAACATTCAAAAACCAGTGGGAGAACATTGTAATCTTCTATGACATTCCATTGCTGACCAAAAAGTGGTAGTCCCCAAACAGAGAAGCTTCAAAGGGAGATTACAATGTGAGATTTCTGAATTTGAGTTCAATTACAAATTCAGGACTCCCCCCCCCCAGCTGAACAGCAACCTTGGATTCTTACCTCACTACTGATGCTAATTTTCTGCCCCTAAGCAGTTATCTCCCAGTTTAATCAAGCTAATTACATTTCACATTGCACTTCTGTTTCCTGACTCCTTTCTTTGCAACAGCCCTCTTATCTTCAGACTGGGATATAAGGACTCATGGATATCCATTCCTACTTCTATCTGATGAAGGAAGCTTTGATTCTCAAAAGCTCATACTCCCAAAACTCTTGTTGATGTCTAAGGTATGACTGGACTGAAATCTAGCTGCCTTGTGTTCTCTCCTTGCCTCTATCAAGCAACAAAATGTACATTGCGTATGATGGACCATCGGTTATTCAATATATCTTTTTTATTGCAAAGATTACAGATTTTGCACGATAGCTTGGTAGGTCACAGCGGCAGGCCTGTATTAGATCATATGTTATCTTTACCATAGCCAGAGTCTATATTCACAAAAAAAGAAGAATGCCGTAAGAAAAATCAAGATTGAATATACAGCAATCTGCTCTCGCTTCAAAGACCATGTTGCCCAAACTGAAAGATGGAAGTTAGATATATGTAGCTATACATTGGCCATTTCTGTCTGTTGCTTAACTTGGAAGTGGCACGACCTCCCTCTAGCTATTTGCATTGATGGTACACACCTAATGTTGGCAAAGTAATTAACACAGCAATGATGCACAACCTGTAGATAAAGGTTTATTTAGGAACTAACGTACCTGATAGTAAAGAGGAGAGATAGAGATAGGGTCCTAACTACATCTGTAGCTGATAGAGAGACTGAGTGTGTAACATCTAAGAAGAAGAAGGAAATTGCCCTAAGAGTAGCAATCTGGAGACAGACAAGGAGTGACACTTAACAGGAGAGAAGGTGCTCCCCTCAGTACCCTATCTAATTGTCTTCTTGCTGCCCATTTCAGGGTCTTCTTCTCTGTACACCAGACATTGCCTTTTCCAGCACTTAGACCTTGAGCCTCCTGTCACATCCCCCCACAGGGCCTATCCCTTACGGTCAGGGATGTTTTGAACCAGTTTGGTTGTGGAGAAAGCTCTAGTAGTGCCTTAATCTCTCTCTGGTAGCGTGGGTATGCGTTCTCAGGGTTTTGTAACTCATTCCAATCAGCTTTAAAAGCAACATTAAATTTATTTACAAAAACACAGAACTATACAACAGACAAGTAGGTGAAAAGAATGTGTGCAAAGAACAAAGACAAACAAAACAAAACCCAGCTATCTCTATCTGGTGCACTGACCCTGAGCAGCTTGTTCCAGCAGCAGATGCCAAGTTGAGTATGCCAAGGAATAATGACTCCTCCTCCAGGCTACCAGCTCTTGACTAAAGCCTTCTCGGCCCTGTCCAGACATCCTGCCTGCAAGGATGTGTATATGGTTCTCCTGCAAGGATCCTGGCAACTCCCAGGATCCTGGTCCTATTGGATTGGATGCTTAGCTGTCCCTGACTGCTAGCTAAATACCAAACTAGCTGTCAAAGGCTAATTGACAGACCCATCATGACGTAGACCATTTCCATCTAGACTGAGAACTGTCAAACTCTGGAAACAGCACACTGGTGTTCTGACAGTTTCCAGCTGGCGGGTATTAAGACAACTGGTAATTTGCAGCAGGTGCTTGTTATCTCTATCACCGCAGGTCTTAATGATCCAGTTACAACTTATGACTTTACAGAAGAATGCAAAACTTAGGCCTTACAGGTCCAGTTACGTGACACCTCCCATGTGTGGGGTACAGCAAGTAAGACTTCTGTGTCTAGCTGCAAGACTGGCTGGTTTGAGACCTCCAGCACCTTATAGAAAATGGAAAAGGTTCTACTATTTGCTAATTAGGGCTGCTAACTCTGGGTTGGGAAATTCCTGGAGATTTGGGGGGGGGATCCTGAGGTGGGTGGGGCTTGGGGAATGCAGAGACCTCAGCAGGGTGTAATGACAAAGAGTCTACATTCAGCAGCCATTTTCTCCATGGGGTTGCCATTCTCTCATTGGGGCCGGGGATCCCCCAATTTCAGGGCCCCAATTGGCCTCAGCCACATAAACAGCAGGAGGTTTGCTTATTGTTTTTTCTCCAAGTTTATTTTTTTTTAAAAAAAACAAAACATGTTCCCCCCCCCAAGAAGACACTTTAAGCTCGGCTACCATGTTGTAGAATGCTATTGGTTGACTTCAGAATAGTTGTAGGAGTATAAGAACGTAAAAGAAAGTCTTTCTGGTCAGACCAATGGTTTGTCTAGTTCAGCATAATGTCTTCCAGTGTTATGTACTGGGATTGAATCATTCCTGATTGAATCACCCCAGAGACTGGCTGAGCTTGGAGCAAAAGAACAATAGACTGCCAGGATTCTGAAAGTAACCAATCTAGTAGTAATGTTATGCAAATAGCCTATCACTGGGAGTGGGGTGTGTTTGGGTGTGGCAATTGCATGCTATTTAACAGAGCTGAGGCTCTGGAGTCTTGTCTTGTGCTTGCTGAAATCACTAATAAAGTGGAACTGATCACTAGGCTTGTGGTCTGTTCATCCCCCAGGGCTCTTTTTGTAGAAAAAGCCCAGCAGGAACTTATTAACATAATAGGCCACACCCAACAGCAGAAAATCATTAGCATATTAGGCCACACCCCTGACAGCACAGCTCATTAGCACATTAGGCCGCACCCCCATGTTACCAGAAGTGTGGTCATCCAGCCACACCCACCTTTTGCTTGTTATTCTGTTTACCTTGTTTGTTGTCAAAACCCAGGGCTTTTTTGTAGCAGGAACTCCTTTGCATGTTAGGCCACACAGCCCTAATGTAGCCAATCCTAATGAGTTTCTGCTGTTGGGTGTGGCCTATTATGCTAATGAGTTCCTGCTGGGTGTGGCCAACTTGGGAGCCAGCTGGAACTCCGTTCCTGTGCGTTCCTGCCCAAAAATAGCCCTGCATGGAACCCACTATTTAACACCCACAATGTCCAACAGCAAGGACACATTCAGTTTTTCTGTTCAACTGTGACTTTTAGGGAAAACTCCATATAGTTTGCCATTGCCGGTCTGAAGACACTGGGGGCGGGGGCAGACAAGGGGCCTCTTCGCTTTAGGAGCTCTCCTTTTTCTTCTCAATCACCAGGCTCCTGTTGATAGTCAGCCACAGCTACTGTGTGGATGTTCCCTAGGATTCTTCAGAATTCAGTTTATTATTCCGGTCCGTATTTCTCAGAAATCTTCTTCAAAGTTAGAGCTGCTTTGTTCATTTTGTCTTTATGGCTGATATAGCCACAAAAAAATAACAAAGAGGCAGCCGTGTTCAGCTGTTCCAGCAAAAATAAATAGTAATTGTGAGGTGCTTCAAAGATTAATAACATTTTATTTCAGCATAAATTTAACTAGACTAGAGCCCACGTCTTCAGAAGCTACATTGTCCATGAAAACATATGCTGGGGCAAAATGTTTTTATTCTTCAAGATGCCAGCCAACTCCTCTTTTAACCGCTATAGAAAGTAGCGACAGAACATTATGTTCACGCATATCCTAAGCACTTGAAATAGGGCTATATATCTTACATGGATATTCATATTAGGATTGTCAGGCCACAGCCAGCAAGTGCTGGGAGCAAAAAAACAGGTGAAGCCTCGAACTCTGGCATGACCCCAGTGTGTTAATTGTCACTTGGGATCAGTGTGGCAATATGCTGCCAGCACGCTCCCCGAACTCCTCCCTCCCTTTTTTCCTGACCGCAATTTGGGTGCTGGTTGTTCCCTGGAAGGCCAGATAATGAAACTGAAGCTCAAATACTTTGGCCACCCAATGAGAAGGGAGCACTCCCTGGAGAAGACCCTGATGCTGGGAAAGATTGAAGGTCAAAGAAGACGGGGACGGCAAAGGATGAGATGGTTAGACAGTGTCATAGATGCAACAAACATGAAATTGAGCAAACTTCAGAGGACGGCAGAAGACAGGAAGGCCTGGCGGGATCTGGTCCATGGGGTCGCGAAGAGTCGGACTCGACTGTGCGACTGAACAACAACAAGGCAAAGTGCAGCTGTGCCAGGAATTATCCCACTATAACAGGAGACCTGGCAAGCCTAATTAATATATAGTAGGGGACCCGCAAAGACTTGCAGGGGCCTCTCGTCTCCCCATCCCTCTTTCCTGAAAACCCCATAGCATCTCCACTTTTCCCGCTTCCTTCTCCTTCCCACCCACCAGCCAACTTACTTTATTGGCCTCCCTGTCTTCACCGTCCCTTCCTTTCCTCTCCCAGCAGTCTCTACCCAGGCACAGTTGCACAGTGTCAGTGGCTGGGCCTGGGTCAGTTGCATACCAGGGAACCCACAAGGATTTGCAGGGAGCATCGCATTTTTCCCTGTATTACCATCCTCACATTATTTCCATCTCCCCTCCTCCTGGCAACCCCCATATCCTCACATTTCCCTGCTTCATTCTCTCCTTACCACTCACCAACCAGCCTACCTTTTAACTGCCCCTCATCTTCAGCTATATTTATTGGTCCATTTATACTCCACGTTTCTCCACAACGGGGACCCAAAGCAGCTAATATAATTCTTCTCTCCTCCATTTTATCCTCGCAATAACTGAGGATAATAATAGGCTGAGAATGTATAACTGGTCCAGGGTCACCCAGTGAGTTTCCACAGCAGAGTAGTGGATTCAAATGTGGGTCTCCCAGATCCTAATCTGAAACTCTAGCCACTAGAACACACTGGCATTTATGCAGTGGCCCCATGACCAGCCCTCAAAGACCAAAATAGGCCTGGAAAGGGCCCTGCCCCCCTCTCCTGCCTTTTACTGACAGAAAACAAAGCTTGAAGCTTGGCTATACTGTGTGGTTGCCTAGCAAGAGCTACTAAGTAGCTTGTTTCTTAAAGCTACTTGCACTGATTCTATTATTTTGGGAGAGCCTAACCCTCCAATGCCATTACTTAGATAGCCCAGGTTTGCTTGCTCTTGTCTGACTTCAGCTGCTAAAAGGGTTGGCCTGGGTTAGTATTTGGATGGGAGACCACCTAAGCACTCCAGGGATGGAATTCAGAAGCAGGCAACTGCAACCCACCTGTCTATGTCTTTTGCCTTGAAAACCCTTAAGGGTTCACCATATGTTGGCTGCAACTTGATGGCACTTTATGGACATAACCCCTCAATGTTATTTTGTTTTGTCCTGGAAACCTGTGGTGTTTTCCAGGTTAGACAGATCTGTCTTGTCTGTTCTTGGCTTCAATCTCTGGATTTAAGTATCCACAGATTTGGGCACATTGAAAGTTAGATACATTGATAGCGGTTTCATGATCCTGTTTTTTGAGGATCACGAAACTGAGGGGAAAATCGGGCGAAGCCGCGTGTCAAACTGCGGCCACATGGCTTCGAGTGGGAAATTGACCAATGGAAACGGGACAAAGGGAGGTGTGACGGCGGCGCAGCTCCTTGTGCGAAATCAGTCCAGGTTTCTGTGAACTGGCTCCATAGTGCTCAACCTGAAATAGTCTACCGCAGGTTTGTACATCAACTGGGCCATCCTTGATCACCAGATGAAGACTGGGCCCATTCTCTGACATTTTGGCAATCAGAAAACAGTTCCTCCAGCAGAAATGGCACTTTCATAATGGTATTCCCAGTAGTCATGTATGGCTGCGAGAGTAGGACTATAAGGAAGGCCGAGCGCCGAAGAATAGATTCTGTTGAACTATGGTGCTGGAGAAGACTCTTGAGAGTCCCTTGGATTGCAAGAAGAACAAATCAGTCAATCCTAAAAGAAATCAACCCTGACTGTTCCCTGGAAGGCCAGATAATGAAACTGAAGCTCAAATACTTTGGACACCCAATGAGAAGGGAGCACTCACTGGAGAAGACCCTGATGCTGGGAAAGATTGAAGGTCAAAGAAGACGGGGACGGCAAAGGATGAGATGCTTAGACAGTGTCATAGATGCAACGAACATGAAGTTGAGCAAACTTCAGAGGACGGCGGAAGACCGGAGGGCCTGGCGAGATCTGGTCCATGGGGTCGCGTAGAGTCGGACTGCAACCCACGACTGAAATTGGGATTCAACACAGCATCACATCCCTGCTCTGTTGCATCACATCTCCAGGAATTTCCAAACCCACAGCTGGCAACCCCACATCCATCCCTAGGGTTGTCATCTTGAGGTTGGGAATTTCTGGAGATTTGGAGGCAGAGCCTGAGAAGGGAAGAGTTTGTGGAGGGGAGGGACATCAGCAGGTATGATGCCATAGAGTCTACCCACCATAGGAGCTGTTTTCTGGGAAATCTTCAGGCCCCACCTGGAGGGTGGCAACCGGTGTTCCCTCTAAGCTGAGTTAGTGTTAGCTAGCTCACAGTTTTTTAGCCTCCGGCTCACACTTTGTTGTCTTAGCTCAGGAAGGATAGCTCCAGAGTAAACTAATTTGTGCAGTAGCCAAATTGCTCGCTCACAACTTTAGTGTCAGTAGCTCACAACATAGAATTTTTGCTTACAAGACTCCGTAGCTTAAAGGGAGCACTGGCAACCCTATCCCATGGTAAGGATTAGGCCCACCCCTGAAAAGGAGAGGAGAAGACGGGCACAGGCAGCTGGTATGAGCTGGAGTCCTAGTGGAAGTCAAGTGCTGCAGTGTAACTAGCTGGCATGGGGTCACTTGCTCCCCCCCACACAGCCCCACACTCCTGAGAAATAAACAGCAGCAGCAGGAGGAGGAGATTGGATTTATACCACGCCCTTCACTCGGGAGTCTCAAAGAGGATTACAAACTCCTTGCCTTCCTTTCCCCACAACACCCTGTGAGCAGCTGTCTTGCCTTTTGTATTTAAAAAGACCAGCATCCACGGTACCACATCCCTCACTCTGCATCAGTTGACTGTCTGGTAGTCACAAGGGCAATGAAGTAATAATGGAACTTTACAGTTCCTTATGTTGTGTACATATGAAAATACACATAAGGCCTTAAAAATTGGCAGAGCTCCATGTTGCAGGCCAACGGCCCCCTTGCTAGTCTGGTGGCCCTAGCAGCTGTTCTAGTATGTTAACTGCAGGTCTGTTGGGAAACTTGAAGAAAATATGAATATAGATGTAATAATAAAATACTGCCTCCTGCAGCCACGTCTAGATTATTTTGAGGCAATGTATATATTCACATTAGCTGGGGGAAAACAAATGTGACTGATTTGCACTGTAGATGCCTCCTTGGTTCTTGGGCTGTTTTGAGAAATAAGAAACCGCAGATGATTCTTGAGGTGACCCTCCTAAGAGCAGGCAAAGGGGATATTGCTGCCCATAGGATGAGGTGGTGTAGGGAGCCACATCTGATGGACTAATGAGCAAGCAGGCCAAATGTCTCATCTTCACAGTATTAAATCATTTAAATCTATTGCTCAGCAATATGTTTATAAGTAAACGATTTCTGGCTCGCCGTTGGGGGGAAATTTCCACTCTTACATTAATTAAATTATCTCTTATGAAATAGATGAGTTGTTTTTTTTATTGGGATTCCTGCGTTATATTGTGTATCTGATGTCCATCTGGATATTTTGGCAGCATCTTCTACTTGAATTAATTAACCTTCTCAAGAGAAATTTAAACTTTGAATTAAATGTATGTGTGACAGAAGGGAATGGGACAGAGGGGAATGGGAGATGTCGTTTGAAAGAAACCTAAATTGTGATAAAGTTGCAAGGTTTTGAGAGTCAGAGAACACACTTGAATTGTGCAAGTAGTAACAATGACCGATTTGCACTCATATATCTGGATATGATACTTCATGGGCACAGGAAAACTAGGTAATCAGTGTAGACTGTTCTTAGTGTAAACAATTCTGAATATGCACAAGATGACTATCAGTTATCTTTAATGGCCAAGTCCACTTCCAAAGAATGAGACCCATGGCATTATCTTAAGGGTTTGGTTGTCAATGGTCCTGTCCATACGAGGCCTTTTGGGCCGGGAGCGGGACGGAATGGGGGCGGAGCAAACGGGCGCGATCCCACCGCAACATCTGGGAAGCGTACCGTCTCCGTCCCTGATCCGGCCCTTCCAGCGCTGCTCCGCACCAAAAAAGAACCACCTACCGAGGTGGTTCTTTTCGAAGGGCCGCAGCAACGCTGGCCGTGGGATTGCGGGCACGTCCTGGCGCCGGCGCATCCCCGGCTCCTGGCCGAACTGCGCATGCATGAGCATGCGCAGTTCGCCAGGCTCCCCTCCCCACTGTCGCTTTCTCCCCGGCATCTGATCGTGCCGGGGAGCGACGGCGCCGCAGCTCGGGGGATCCGTGAGATCCCGCCGCACCATCTCAACTTTGCTGCGGCTCACATTAGCCGCAGTTCGAGCGTCCTTTTCCCTGCCGTGTGGCAGGGACCATTGGGATTGGGGACCTGAAGTGCACTGCAGTCCTTCTGAATGAACAGGCTTGACAGTTCTGGCTTAGGGAATTCCTGGAGATCTGGGGGTGATGCTTGGGGAGGGTGCCATAAAGTCCACCTGCAGCCATTTCCTACTGGGAACTGACCACCGTAGTCTGGAGAGCAGTTGAAATCCCTGGGGAACTCCAGCCCCCATCTGAAGGCTGGCAAGCCTAGCTTATCAGCCACTTGTGTGGAGCAATGCCCATGTTATTCATACATATTTTAATCCCCCACATACACCCAAAAAACCCAAAACCCCTTTGGATGTAGCATGGTTAAAATTAGCCCTGACCACATGAGTCAGTATTTCTAAAAGCACAGAAAGAAGCCTGTGCTGTGCTGTGTGACAACCCTCCCAGTGGCTGTTGGGAAGGAAGCTGGAGTCCAATGGAGGAACAAATTGCCTTGCAGGCAGAAACTTGATAGCAAATGCATTACACCTTTGTGTACCATTCAGTACCAAGTAAGTCACACAGCAATAAACCAGAAGGAAGGAGAACCAAAAATACTATTTATAGTGGTTAGATCCTTATGTTAGCAAAAAGTCATGGAAAAACTACACTGTAGAGTTTGATTTCCAGCCCCTCTAGCTAGGAGAGTCCCATGCATAGGCGTAAACTACAGGGGGACTTGGGGGGCTCAGGCCTTCCCCAGATTTTTTGGGTGGAAACTGAGCCTCCCCCAGGCAACCAGTACCAGGCAATAATGACAAACTGTTTTCCAATCCATTTTAGATTTTCAAGTAGGAGAGGTAATGATCTTTAGAAACATGAATGGGGTAATGGATCCTGTGAAGAAATGCATTTTTCTTCTGGGACATTGGCAAGCAGGAAAACTCCCCAGTGTGGATTTTTTCCCTCTGGACTGGAAAGAAGGAAGTCAGTGTGTAATGACCATCCAGGCTCACCTTCTTACAAATGCTAATTAAGCTAGCAGGATAGACAATGGGATGGTTAAACATACCCCTTTCCCTCCCCTCCCTTCTTCAGGCATGTATATTGAAGTATCAAATGCTAGAGAGTCTTTAGGAAGACAGATCTCTGGAGACAGGAAAAGTTCCCTTGACCTGGGTGGGGAAATAGATTTGATAACATTCCTTGCGACAGGAAGAGAAGATCTCTTGTGGCTGGATCCATCAGGGGAGACAGCCCTCTGACCTGAGGTCTAGGGAAGGTGGCCATTTTTGTCTATTCAGCTGGCCTAGAGTGCTTAAAGACACGATATTGTAAACAATAATCGTGATCTCTGCAAAGGTTTTTGGTTGTATCTTTGCACTCTCTAGATTAATAACGAAGGTTTTTGATATCTAGAACATATCAATCCTTGAATATATTTGGTGTCTGTCAGAAAAGTAAGTATAGTCCTTAACCTTGTCTGGCCCCACCCATTTTCAATGTAGCAACAGTCAGAATGTGAAGCCTCTATGCAACGGAACATACTTGCTTGGCTCCAATTTACATATGGGGGAAAGTGTGTCTCTATTTTAATTTACTTGGGTCTATATATCCTTGATTGAACAGGACTGGGGGGGAACATGCAGATCAGAGGCCTTTTAAAATTTCCTTTTGCCCTGTGTGTAGCCCACATGGAACATTGGCAAGGAATGTGCAGTCTGTACATGTTCATGCTCTTCATTTTGCTGTTACCTAAAATGGTGTGGTACAGTTTCAAAGGGGCAACCAACTGAGATGTACTAAAAAGAATGACAGGATTGCCCATTGAAAGCAATGGGAGAAGACTGAAGGCCCATTGGAGATCATGGGAACCAGGAATGCAAGTTGACTAGCATGGGCTCCACTGAAATACATAGCAGTTCAAAAGAAGTTGCAAAGAAAATGTGGAATGTTTTTTTCATTAAGATCTTTGAACCCAGATAGGCAACTCTGAGACTAGAATGACAGCCCTCAGAATGGAAAGACAGTCCCTTGGAATAGAATCTGTTCTCTGGAACTAGAATGACAGCCCACAGAGTGGAATGACAATCCCTAGCAATAGAATCTGTGCTCTGGGACTGGAATGACAGGTCACAGAGTGGAATGGCAGCCTCTACGAGAAGCAGAAGCATTCTGGAACTGGGGGGAGGTATTTGTGAATTTCCTGCATTTTGCAGGGGGTTGGACTAGATGACCCTGGAAGTGTCTTTGAACTCTATGATTCTATGAATGGCAGCCACCAGAGTGGAATGATAGTCCCAGAATGCTTCTGCAACTCCTAGGGGCTATCATTCCAGTCCCAGAACATGTCTGCTTATCCCAGGGACTGTCATTCCACTCTGTCATTCCAGTCAAAGAGCACTGATTCTCTTCCTAGGGATCGTCATTCCACTCTAGGGGCTGTCATTCCAGTCCCAGAGCACTGAGACAAATCTCAGGAGTGTCATTCCACTCTGAGGGCTTTCATTCCAGTCCCAGAGCACTGAGACAATTCCTTAGACGGTCATTCCACTCTGTGAACTGTTATTCCAGTCCATAGATAGTGACAATGGCCTGTGATATCACTGGCACCACCCTATGATGTCACTGGGCCTCAGTTCTTTTAAGGACCTAGCAAAGCAATGCCTCTGGCCCAGCCCCAGCCTCTCTCCCCCCCCCCAGGAAATTGGAAAGTCTGTGCCCCTGGTCCCATGTCATAGTGCTGGCAAAGACTTCTGTTCAAAGCCCTAGAAACTGTTACCGGCTCAAGCAGATGGCATTGACTCATCCTAGTCTTGTGGTCTGACTCAATAGAAGCACCTTTATAAAGTATGTTCACACCACCAATATAACATATGGGAGGACCCACATTCCAACACCTTAAACCCACTTCAAACAGAATATGACATCAAGACTTTTGGAGTGGCCTCCTGAAAAATTACAGGCAGGCTTTCATAATTTTACATTTTAATTAAAAATAATAATAAAGAAGTAGAATGTATTCATATTCCTCCCCCCCAAAATAGACACTGAATGTTAGAAGACATCCACTGAACTATAGAAGAAAACCTATACAGATAATCTTTGAACAGTCTTTTTCCAATGTGTTTCACTTATATTATTTAACTAAGAACAACCCAGCAAAGTCCATCATACCAATGAGCTCCTGAGAAACAATGACTTTCTTAAAGCCATCAGGTCTGCAATTCGAAGAACACTTTTTCCTACGAGTAAGCCCCATCTGCTCACAATCACTCCCTAACTGAACCCAGCTGAGATCTGAGCCTGCTCATAGCTCCTGTGCTTCATCAGTAAGTTACTCAAGCTCACATGCTTTTTCCTTAGAAGAGGAATATTAGTTTCCCATGAAGTCATTATGGCTATTCTGACTGTACTATACAAATTATGGAACGATTACAGCCCTGTAAAGAAAGTCATGTCCAGCTGCTGGATTTAATCACAAAACGCTTGGTATTTAAATTTAATTGGTCTGTTGTGGGTTCAGATCCCCTGGGCTTGCTATAAGATTACTGGAATGATAGCACTCCATATGCTGAGAAACCCGGAAATAAAATACGAATTGGAACAAGATTGAAAGTTAGAAGGAAAGCTATAGGAAGTAAAGTCAAAACAACATTCTTTGTGTTATTTTTGAAATCTCAAATTTCTTTTATCAGCTTATGTATAAATGTTTCATGAATTCAGCATTAGGTAGCACCCTTTATATTGCTTTTAAAGTAGACAGATTTTCTAGTCGGGGTGTCATACTCAAATTGAATAGACAGGAGAGATTTTGTACTCGGCAGGTGCTTAGGACATACCCATAATTTTGCATCAGAAAGTGTCAATTCCACCTGAATTTAATACCAAATAATTGTATAACATTTTCCATGACAATTTGCCATTCAAATTAGAAGAAATATGTGTCTATAGTTTCTACCATACAGGCAAGTTGACTATACTTAAGTGCAGTCTTAACCAAAGTCAGAGCATTACTTTCAATGGAGTTAGAAGCCACCTTGACCCAAGGAAAGCCAGGTTATTAATATTTTAATAAAAATTAATAATGAAAAGTTAAATATTAATAGCATAAGTAAGAAAAAGATATCATGGCAATGATAGCCATGAGCAGGTCAACTCCCATGTTCTTTATCACTTCCTACCCTTGAAAAGAATTCAATTTGTGTGCTGGATGTTAGAGATGCTGCAGGAATATTGGGGCTGCTGGCCCTATTTTCGACACTTCTGTTTAAATTAATCTGTAAATCAGTCTCAGCCGTTCCCCCCCCCCCCATAAATGAAACTTCAAACCACAGATGTCACCAGCCAAAAGTCGCCCCATGGGTCCTCTTTTAAATGCCGCGTGTGTGTGTGCATGATATTAAGTTATCACTCAAACCAATTTGGCGTTTCCTTCCAGATCTCACTCAAGTGTTTGATTTGTCCTGGAGTTTTCAGTTAGCTGCAGTCCTGGATTGCTGCATATACAATATTTGTGTAGAGGCTCTCCATAGCAACTAATGAGCCCCTGAGGCTAAAGAAGGCAATGAAACTCAGCTTTGATTTACAAAGAGGAATCAGTCATTTTCTCTCCACAGTGATGATGAGTGTGCAGTGATTCAAGAGATACAGGGTGATTGTCGTTTGCTTATTTTTCAACCACTGGGAAATTTTAACTTCACTCTTAAGAAAAATAACACTGTGTTTCGAGAGAGAAAAAATGTCCACCCTGACTCCATTCATGTTATACATGCCATGGCATTTATACTTTCTGCTCACAATACTGGTAGATTTAGCGGATTCTTCTCCAGATGATAACTGTGGAGCAAGTAACATGTAGTGTATTCTACAGCCCACATCAATCACATTATCACTATATTTCATCTTTTCTCTTTAAAAAAGCCAATAGTTCATTTTGACATTACTTTACTGGGTCTTTTCATTGCGGCTGGCTTTTGCTTTTGGTGATGTAGTGTACTTATATTTGTTGTCTGAATTGGAAAGCTAGCCTGAGTAGAGTCACTGATTCAAAGAATACAGAGAGCAGCCTGATATGTTTGATATAGATATAGATTTCCTGATACTCCGTATACCCTCTCTATGAAAGCAATGGATTTAGTGTGATTGACAAAGAAAGGACGCAGTGGTGTGCCCTCTCGCAAATGACGGGGAGGAAACAGGACATTTTCTTGTCATTTATAACAGTGAAGACAAAACTAGAGATTTTCTTGAGGAAGCTAAGAGAAATGTGCAACATTTTTGATGCAAACTGCTCCTTTCCCAGCTGCTATGTGCTCTGTGGCAAATTTATAATGCAGTCCTCAGCACAGCAACATCCTTCTCAATCCATTGACAACATACCCAGCATTTCTCCACATTTATTAAAATATGCTTTCTTGAACTTCAAGGACGTGTTTGACTACCCTGACCTAGGACTTTCCAGTTGACAACATACCCAGCATTTCTCCAAATTTATTAAAATATGCTTTCTTGAACTGGACTTGTTTGACTACCCTGACCTAGGACTTTCCATTCAGTAAGGACTTTCGGCATCATGCCGTCACTTTTGCCCTGCTTTCATCTCATTGAGCAGGTCTTCCTGATTGGTTAGGATGAAGTCAGTGATTTTTGCTTTGTTTTGGGAAAGAATAATCCACATCCTCTCATTGGTTTGACAGTCTGAAGTAGAGTCCAAACACAATATTGTTTTTATTACCTTCTTCTATTTAATTTTTATCTAGTGGCTCTCCACAGAGTTACCATGTTCTTAGAGTTCTGGCCAGATCTACACATTTTTAACATGCAATGCAACTCCCCTTCACTTACTTTTGAATCTGCTATTTTAAACAAGTAATATCCTTTAATGGCTACATTCCAATCATGGAGTCATCCCGTTAAGTATGCAGTGGTGTTCTTATGGAGAAGAGTAGCAAGGGAGGAAAAATAAGAATGCTTTCTTATCTGAAATGGAAATAAATGGTAAGATAGAAAGCCTTTCTATGGCCCCATCCCTAATTGCCTCTGATACTTGGCTGGTAGAGTGGATAAGACACCTGTTACAAATCACAGAAATGAGGTATGGTAATTTAGCATGTCCAATTTGCATAGTTAGTCATAATTATACTGTCTGGATTTTCAGTGAGTGATCAGTACTACTTCCAGATGCGTGAAAAAGAGAGGAAGGGAGAATCTTCAGGTTGACACACAATTTGTATGTCACATATTACGTTGTAGACATAGTAGGATCACATTTGAGCACTCATGTTCTTCCTATGGGTGTTACAGCCTTTGCTAATAACAGGTTTTGGTAGGCAAACATACTGTGTTTGACAGCCATGATCCCCTGCAAGGCATGCCTCATCTTCAGGTTGCAGTTGTCTGAGTCGAACAGCTATCAAAGAGCTTTACAGCTGCACAGTACTTGTGGTGGTGGACTTTCTTTTCTTTCCCTTCCAGCTGCATTTGCAGCTGTGTAGCAGGTGAAATCAGTTCTCCCCCACGATCATGGATGGTCTGGTTAGATCAGGTCAGAGGAGATAATTAAATGACATGGGAGGGAGAATTATACCTCCCACAAGGCTTTGTGAAAATGAACGTAAGAAGAGCACTGCTGGATCAGACCAGTGGTCCATATAGTCCAGCATCCTGTCTCACACAGTGGCCAACCGGTTCCTCTGGAGGGCCACCAACATGGCATAGAGACTGAGAGATTCGTCCAGTGTTGCCTCCTGTCTCTGGGATTCAGAAATTTAGTACCATTTATACTTATCCTCCATGAATCTATTTTTTAAAAACTGTTTATTCCTGTGGCCATCACTACATTCTCTGGCATGGAATTCCACATTTTAATCACTCTCTGCATAAAGTAGTATTTCATTTGTCTGTCTTGAACGTACTGCACTGGATGCCCATTAATACTAGTATTTTGGGAGAGGGAGAAAATTTTCTCTTTGTCAACTCTCTCCACCCCAGGCATCTTTAATAATAATTCCCTTATGTATTCACCATTTCCAGCTCTTTCATTGGCTGTGCAGTGCATTCCATTCATTGGCCCATCAACCACCACTCAAGAGTACTCGTGTGCCATTGGCTGGGTGTTGGGTCTGCACCTCTTCCCCACCCACTGCCACCTCAGCCACTGTTCCCTGTTAGAATAACTGCCAAATGGCTGTCTCTCCTGATGAAGACACTTCTCCTGCTTGGCTCCTGTGGGAATAACGTTTCCCTCCATGGTTGTTGCTAGGCAACCAAGCTTGGTTCATCAGTAAAAAGGCAAAGGGATGAAGCTCTTTTCAGCCCTTTGTGGGGAACACATTGGGGCCAGTCTTGACTAGGGTTGCCAGCTCCAGGATGGGAAATTCCTGGAGATTTTGTGGTAGACTTTCAGACTTTCAGCGTAACCCTCTCTCCCACCCACTGCCAGCTTGGCCACTTTACTGTCAGAATAAACTGGTAAAAATGGCTATCTCTCCTGATTGGCTCCACCATGGCTGGCTGGCTACTAAGGTGGGCCAGCAGCCATCAAACCATTCTCTTCAACCCCCTGCTGTGTGGCTGACTTTCCCCTAGGGTTCCCAGCCTCCAGGGGAGACCTGGATATCTCCCACTGTTCCAATTTATCTCCAGTTGACAGAGATCAGTTCCCCTGGAGAAAATGGCTGCTTTGGAGGGTAGACTCTATGGCCTTATACCCTGCTGAGTCCTTCCCGTCCCCAAACGCTGCCCTCCACAGGACCCACCCCCCAAATCTCCAGGTATTTCCCTACTCAGAGCTGGCAACCCTACTTTTCCCTCAGTGCCTGTTGCTAGGCAACCAAGCTTAGTTCTGTCAGTAAAAGGCGGGGGGGCGAGGCGACCCTTTTCTATGCCTATTTTGGGATTTTGGAAAAAACCTTTTGGGGCCAGTCCTGACAAGGGTTTCCAGATCCAGATTGGGAAATTCCTGGAGATTTTATGGTAGAGTCTACAGAAGCCAGAATTTAGGGAGGAAAGTGGCCTCAGCTGAACAGAATGCCATAGAGCCCACCCTCCAAAGCAGGGAGAGAGAGAGCCCATCTCTCCAAACCAGGGGGAGAGAGAGATCTGTTGTCTGGAGTTCAATTGTGATACCAGGTGATACCACAGCCAGTGTGGTATAGCAGTTAGCACCTCAGAGCAGGGTCTGTCAGACCCAGGTTCTTGCTGTGGAAGCTGAGTGGGTGATTTTGGACCAGTCACAGACTTTCAGCCTAACCTACCTCACAGGGTTGTTGTGCAGATCAAAAGAGGGAGAGGAGAATGATGTAAACTCCTTTGGTCCCCATTGCAGAGAAAGACTATACTTTTCCTCATTGGGAACCATTGTTGCCAATCTCCAGGTGATGGCTGGAGATCACTCAGAATTACAACTGCTCTCCAGATGGCAGAGATCAGTTCCCCCAGAGAAAATTGTGGGCACTGTGTCCCTATACCCTGCTGATATGGCCTCCCATGACAGCCAATGTGACGTAGCAGTCAGGGCTTCAGAGCAGGGTAGAGGCTGCAGGTGGGGGGGAGATGGAAAGCTGAAGTCAGGAGGGCAAATAAAGGTAGGTTGATGATTGGCTGGGAAGTGTCACGATTGCTCTGGCGGCCCAGGCAGGGCACGGAAAATCTAAAAACACAGACTGAGGTCTGGGCACCAGATAAGGCAGAGAAACAAGAGCAGAGTCCAAAATATCAGGTCAATACACAGTCTGAGGTTACCGGAGATTTGCAGTCAGAGTTTCAAAAGCCGAAAGCCATCGTCAAGAGTCAGGATACACAGTCCAAAGTCATGGAGCCAGAGAAACTACGTCATGCAGTCCAAAGTCAGGAGCCAAGGGAGACAAGAGGAAAACCAGGAAACAGGAATGCAGGATCCGAGGTGCAGCGATTCATCTATGCAATTAGTTGCCAGCACGAGTTGGGGATTCAAGAGAGCCACCTTAAAAGCCCATTCCACTTGTTAACCAATTACTGGCTGCTCACAGAGTCCTGGCTCTGGTCAGTACTCTGGACTTATAGGACGCCGACCTCACATGCATGCGTCTTTACGTCGGGTTGCCATGTCCCATCGCCTTTGTTCTCTCAAACGATTAACAGGTGGGGGGGAATCAGGAGGCATGGTGCTCATGCTTGGCTCTGCAGGAGTGGCTCCAGGTGTAAACTCTCCTGGTAGCTGGAGCTCATCCTCTGCAGGACTTGTTTGGTACTTTCAGGGGTGCAGGGAGCTTGTTCTCGGATGTTGAAGGTACAGAATCCACTGGGAGATAGGGTTGCCAACTCCAGGTTGGGACATTCCTGGAGATTTGAGCGATGAGGCCTGAAGAGGGTGAGGTTTGAGAAGGGGTGGGACTTCAGACAGGTACAGTGCTATACACTCCACCCTCCAAACCAGCCATTCCCTCTTGGGGAATCATTGTTGCCAATCTCCAAGTGAGGGCTGGAGATTACTCAGAATTACAACTGCTGTGAGGAGAGAGAGGAGAGAAGATGGAAAGCTGAAATCGGAGACAGATAACAGTAGGTTGATGGTTGGTTGGGAAGGAGATATAGTTGCCAACTCCAGTTTAGGAAATTTCTAGAGATTTGAGGAGTGGAGCCTGGAGAGGGTGGGATTTGAGGAGGGGTGGGACATCAAACAGGTACAATATCATAGGCTCCATGCTCCAAACCAGCCATTTCCTCCTGGGGAATCACTGCTGCCAATCTCCAGGTGAGGCCTGGAGATCACTCAGAATTACAGCTATTCTTCAGATGGCAGAGATCTGTTCCCTTGGAGAAAATGGTGGACTCTGTGTCATTATACACTGCTGAGGTCACCACAGCAAATTGACGCTGAGTACCCAAGGCCAGAGCACCCACCCAGAGCCTCTTTTTAGAGCTCATTGTATTTATTTCCACAACAGGCTTTATTTTTAGTAATTTTATAAACCTCTATCTTGTCCCCCCTCAGTCATCTCTTTTCAAAACTGAAAAGTCCCAGACTCTCCAGCCTTTCCTCATAGGGAAGGTGCTCCAACCCCAAATCATCTTGGTTGCCCTCCTCTGTACTTTTTCCAGCTCTGTGATGTCCTTTTGGAGATACAGTGACCAGCACTGTACACAGTATTCCAAATGAGGCCACACCACAGATCTACACAGGGGCATTACAATATCAGCCTTTTTATTCTCAGGGTTGCCATCCTCCAGGTGGGAGTGTGGGATCTCCTGATTTCATGGGCCCCACCCCCAACTGCCACAACCCGGCACAACGTCCCCAGTATGATGACATTACCCAGAAGTGATGCCATCACCCCAGAGATGTTGCACAGCAACACTCTGGTATTTTGGGCCAAACTTTATGGTAATCATAGAGTTTTGCCCAAAATACCAGAGTGTCACCTTGTGACATCCCCAGCGTGATGATGTCATTTCTGCATGATGTCATAATGCCAGGGACATTGTACGCGGTAACATCACCCTTCCCCCCCACTCCCCGAAAGCTCCCTCTTACCTCCCACTGGTGAGAGCACAGGACCTGGCAACCTTATTTTCAATCCCTTTCCTAGTAATCCCCAATACAGTTTGCCTTTTTCACTGCTGCAACACACTGGATTGACATTTTCTTTGAGCTATCCACTATGACCCCAAGACCTTTCCCCCTCTCAGTTTCAACAAGTTCAGACCTCATTAGCCCATACCCGAGGTTGGGATTTTTTTTTGTCCCAATGTGCATCACTTTACACTTATCAACTTTGAACTTCACTTGCCACATTGTTGCCCACTCACCCAGTATGTGGAGATCCTCTTGGAGCTCTTCACAGTCAGCCTTGGTTTTCACGATTCTAAATAATTTTCTGTCATTTGCAGTCTTGGCCATTACACTACTCACTCCTAGTTCCAGATCATTTGTGAATAAATTAAACAGTACCAGCCCCAATACTGATCCTCATGGGACCCCACTGCTTACTTGTCTCCATTTTGAAAACTCTCCATTGACTCCTACTCTTTGTTTCTTGTCATTTAACTAGTTTTTAATCCATTTTAATCCATAAGAGAACTTGTTCTCTTATCCCATGACTGCTAAGTTTACTCAGGAGGTACATTGTCAAAAACCTTTTGAAAGTCCAAGTATATAATGTCTAACAGGTCATTGTTGTCTACATGCTTGTTCACTTTCTCAAAGAACTCCAAAAGGTTGGTGAGGCAGGACTTCCCTTTGCAGAAGCCATGCTGATTTCCCCTCTGGTAGGACTTGAAAGAAATTGCAGATTCAGTGATTTCTTCCCAATTAACAGAAACATCTACAGCCATGACAGATATTCCAAATGTTCCTATGTATTTTGACTATAAATTGTCAGCACTGGAAATGTACAAGTAGAAGACCTACAACAACTCATGTGCAGGTGGGATGGAATTTCATCCTTCCCCACTGGTCCTGTTCCCCATGCTGTCTTGCAATCTCCACAGCTTCTCCAAATCCCTGCTTCCTTCTTTCCCACCCACTAATCTTTCTCAGTTCCCTCTATCTGCCACTTTACCTCCAGTCCTTCCTTCTGTTCTTCCATTCACATTTTTTCCCATTTTCCTGCTTCCTTTCCTCCTTCCAGCCACCTTCTCCCCTTTTTTGCTCCATTTTTCTTTCTCCCTCTCCTGATTATCTTGACCCTTTATTTCTATTGCAGATTCATCTCTGGTTTTAAAAGGTTTTCAAAATTTACTCCAAACTAAGCACAGGTTTCAAAAACAAAGTGCAGCACCTAGGCAATCACAGACTGTTGGCAGTGGCTGCCTAGGCAACCCAAAATCACTGCTAAGATCGGGGGGGGGGATCTTCAGTGAATTTGTTATTTTAAAACTTTTAATTTCAAAAATTAAGATTTCCCTTCAAACCTGAGTGTGTGTCCCCAATGTATAGAAACATCTCCCCTTTCTGTATGTGCCTCATTTTGCAGATTTTTCGACCCAGACTATGGAGCCATGTTCAGAATTAGATTTATAGATACACTGAATAATTGTCTTCCTTAAATAAACAAATAACCTCCATATGTTACTGTTTACCTCCTTTAGCATTCTTCCATGGTCACTGAAACAGCATTTAAATAGAACTTCATTAATACTAGGGATGGGCACGAACCAGGTGGTTCTTTGGGATTCATGGTTTGTTTGATTAAATGAATAATGAACCACAAACTTACATGAACTATTCTGTTTCCTGAACCGGTTCTGGTTCATTTGGTTCAGGAGGTGGTAGAATGGCCCCACCCAGAAGTGAGCTCCAAAGGCATTTAAATGCTTTCAGAGTCCACCTCCAGATACAACTGGCTTGAGTAAGCTCCAAGAGTAAGTTCTGAAGGCTTCAGTTGGGGCTCACTCTGGGAGCTCAGTCAAGTCAGGTGGCCCAACTCAACTGAACTACAAGAGTGGGCTCTGAAGGCTTTTAGAGGCCTTGTATGTGCATATAAGGGCCTGCCAATATAAGGGCATATAAGGCCTATAAAAACCTTTTATTTTATTTATTTTAATTTTATTACATTTGTGTCCTGCCCTCCCCACATAGCAGGCTTAGGGCGGGTTCCATCATACATAATATACAAAACCAGTTAAGACCAATTAAAATATGTCAAATAAAATATACATAGCATCTAACCAGAGCCTCAACAGATGAGGTAGTTGGGGTTCCAAATGGTTATTCAGATCTGAATCACTGGGACACTGGAGGAGAGGCTCAAAAAAGTGTGGATGCCCACTGCCTCAGCTAAAAGCCTGGTGAAAGAGTTCTGTCATGCTGGCTCTGTGAAACTGCAGAAGGTCTCGCAGGGCCCTGATCTCATATGGGAGCTCATTCCACCAGGTAGGGGCCCAACTCAACTGAGCTCCCAGAGTGAGCTCCAAAGGCCTATAAATACCTTCAGAGCTCACTCTCAGAGCTCACTCAGGGCACCCTAGGGTTGCCAAACCCCCCAATTTGCCAGGGGTCCCCCGTTTAAGTTCATGGAACCCGCGTTTCCTCCCAAGCCCGATCTCTGCTAGAGATCAGGCTTGCAGGGAAATGCCAGCTCTGGCACTTTAAAGGGAAACACCGGCTTCTTTAAGTGCAGGAAACTGGCATTTCTGGAGATCGGGCACGCGGGTGGGGCAGCGGATGTCCCCAACGTGACAGCATCACGTCGGTGATGCCCGGAATCCCCCCAAAGCCCCCCACTGGGGGCAGAAGATGGACTTGGCAGCCCTAGGCCAGCCGGACCCGAAGGTGGGCTCCAAAGGCATTTAAATGCCTTCAGAGCTCACTTTTGGTCAGACAGCCCAACATGGAAGTATGTTCCAAAGGCATTTAAATGCCTTCGCAGCTCACTTGGGTGGGGCCACAGGCTGGTGGTGGGCTCTGATGGCATTTAAATGCCTTCGTGGCTTACTTCTGGGTGGGGCCTTTCTACCACCTCCCGAACTCACTAACCAAATGAACCATGAACTGGTTCAGGAAACAGAAAAGTTCATGTAAGTTCGTGGTTCATCATTCATTTAATCAAATGAACCATGAACCCCAATGAGCCACCATTTTCCTGGTTCATATTCATCCCTTGTATCAGTGAACTGAGCCCAGCGATGATGTATCACAAAAGCAGCTAGTTTGCGAGGTGAGGAAGCTTGTGTTTTACTGTTTCCTGTCTCTCTTAGCACATGTCATTAATCTTTCTGTTGTCTGCAAATTAATCAGGAGACAGAACATTTAGAAAAACCAAAGTTGGCATGAATTTCTGAAATCAAAATTGAAAATATGTCATACCTGTAACAATTGATTTGATTTTCCTTTTCCTGCTACAAGGAACATCTTTCCTTTTTCTTTTTTTTTAATGTTCTGATCTTTTATCAGGAAAGGCAAAGTTAATAAAGGCTTGTGCAAATTTTTTACCACCTCACATTCTTAACATTCTGAAGTCTGTCTGTCTGTCTGTCTCTCTCTCTCTCTGCAGAATACAACTGCATACACAAAACTGCTACTATTATTCTTTTTTGCTTCTTCATCTTGCCCTTGCCAACAGCCAAGGAACAAAATGTCTAAGATTTTTCATCTCTGGGATCTGATAGGATTATATGCAGTTTCTTTCCTTTGAAGACCTTGAGAGACAGAAGGGGAGGGAGAGAAAGGGGTGTTTACTGTCTTTGAGAGGCTTAGAGAAGGAATTCAATCTGAGCCATTTTTCTTTGTAATTAGATGTAAAGATTAAAACCTGTCAGATCTTAGATATTTCAGTACTATTTTTACGGAAATAATTCTTGAGGTACACTTGTAGTTTGTGTGTGAGTGTGTGTGTTTGCTGTTGGTTATTGATGTCACTGGGAAAAGCTAATAGAACAAAGAGAGGATGTTATTCAATATATCAATTTAGGAAGGTAGTCTGATGTGCGACTCACCATGTCCAAAACTACTTTTGTCTCTTTGTGGCAGCCCATATTACACACCAGCATGCTCATGGGGAGGGCAGGATGTAAATTAAATAAATAAATATCTGTCAGCTAGGAGACAGTGGAGTAGGCCATGAAGTGCTCAGGAGGTTTTTGAGCAATGTTGCTAGGGTTGCCACAGCCCTGGAATGGGAAAGACCTGGAGATTTTGGAGTAGAGCCTGAGGAAGGGGAGGGACTTCAGTGGGGTACAATGCCATAGAGATCACCTTCCAAAGCAGCCATTTTCTCCAGGGGAGGAGGAGGAGGAGGAGGAGGAGGAGGAAGAAGAAGAAGAAGAAGAAGAAGAAGAAGAGGAGGAGGAGGAGATTGGATTTATGCCCCGCCCTTCACTCAGAGTCTCAGAGTGGTTTACAAACTCCTTTCCCTTCCCCTCCCCACAACAAACACCCTGTGAGGTAGGTGGGGCTGAGAGAGCTCTTTTGAGGACTGCCCTTGAGAGAACAGCTCTGCCAGAACTATGGCTTGCCCAAGGTCATCCAATAGCTGCAAGTGGAGGAGTGGGGAATCAGATCTGGTTCTCCCAGATTAGAGTCCGTGCACTTAACCACTACACCAAACTGGGAACTGATCTCTGAAGTCCGGAGATCAGTTGTAATCCCAGGAGATCTCCAGCCACCTAGAAATTGGCAACCCTAAATGTTGCTCAGCTTGAGGGGACAAGTATGGTCAATCGCTTTGTAAGACCAGGCAAAACCATATCAGTCCCTTGTGTCACTGGAACCTTGCCACAAGCTCCACCTGACTGAATTCATGCAAGCACTACCCAGGCTGTAATGCACCACCCCACTTGGAGCACTGATTTACCCACTTAACAATTTTTCAAAAAGCAGCTTTTAAGATTCCTGATATAACAGCTTCAGTTCAAAGAGCATGCACTTGTTCTTTGGAATAGGAGAATTTGTCATCTAACAGCCCAGTGGTGGGTGGTATCCCTCCCCATGTAGTTAGACTACAAACTCCACTGACTTGGCACGGTGCTCGGCCAGTAAAGACCCACATCCTTTGCTTTGTGTCCCAGTGTGGTATGCAGTCTGAATTCATCACCAGCTCTGCACTTGCAAACCTAATGACCACCCTTGCTGCTTTCTGCATGTGCAAATCATCACAAAAACAGGTAAGCCCCAGATTTCGTCCATATTCTCAGATCAGACTTAAATTTTATGCTTTGATCGGGTAATATATCAGAGAAAAGAGAATCTAACTTCCTATAATTATTGTATTTACTGTGTACTCCATAGCTTGATTTAAACACATATATACCATGATACAGGATTTAACAGCAAAGAGTGTTTGTGTCTGTGGTATGTGCAGAAAGTTTATCCCATGTTTAGACACAAATGACAGCTCTTGGGAGAACCCATTCCTGCTTTCAAAGGAACACATTTCACAAGACAGTAGCAGACTATATAATGGCGCTGTAAAGAATTGGGTCATGCACAAGGTGGGATGCAAGAATACAGATAATATAGAAAGGTTTTGATTTCTTTTCTTAAAAAAAAAAAAAGAATATCACAAATACAATTATCTGCTGCCAACGATGAATTTTACTCAAATGTTGCAACATATGTTGGTAAAACACAAATTTCTGAGAAGGAACCCAGAACATGTTGCAAGCAGAAATAGAAACAGTGACACTTTTGCTTGTTATCACAACATTTCCCTGTCATGTTTTTATAATCAATGTTCGGTTTAAAGAAGAGAAAACCTCTTCATCCACCTACATACCATAACTGAGGGAGCAAATGCTGCTGTTAAAAACTTCATCAAAAAAATTTCCAACATCAAATGCAATCAGACTCTCCAAAACTGAGAAACTGAAGACCACAAGTAATGAAAAGCTCACTTTTTCATTATTATTCTTATGATAGTCTGCAATAAAATAGCACAAAGAAATAACGAACATCTTTGATGAAGTGTGGAAAATGTGTTCTTTTGTTCATATCATTATCAGAATGATGATCCAGGAATACAGGAAGTTGAGGGAGTTTCATCAAAGGCAGGGTAAATTTATATCAGGGGCAGGCAAACGTTTTGGCCTGAATGCCAAATAAATTGGCTTTAAGGAGGTTGGTATATGAGCAAAGAAAATGAAAGAGAAAAAGATAAAGGTCGTACTTGGCCAGACATACTGTATAGATTGTAAACAGAACTAAAAAAAAACAGGGCTGCTGTAGAAATTTTGGTATGAAATGCAGTGGTTTGCTTTCAGTGCACACACTCAGGAATGTGATTGCAATGGATAAAAATAATACTTCCATGATATCTGTTCCTAAAAGATGCTTTGTTAGCAAGGTCGTAGCAGGGCAATACAGCTGCAGTGGAAGAGCGCAGTTAGGCTTTCCCTCCCAGAACTACCACACACCACATTCTAATTTTCAACAATTGTTGCTCAGCAACAAGGGGCCCCTCCTCAGGATCTTGCTGGACCTTCCAGCCTGTCCCAGGCATGACCTAGCCTTACCTTGGCTCTCCTTCTCCTCCTGCCCCTCCTCTCAGACCAGTTTCCCTTTCAAACATGAGAAACTTGGCCAAGGAAGAGCAGTGGGAAAGAAGGCTGTGAGGCCACACCATACCACAAGGATCACTTCAAGGGTGGAAAAAGGAGCATTTTTTCCAGCATTCCAACTGAATCATGCCAGATATGGTGCAGCCATAGTAATGACCATGGATCAAAGTGACTTTAGGGTGGCAGAGCACATTCCCTGGTCCAAGGCTAGATGTTAACTATGTTGTGCTGCTGCACCAGACAACTCTGATCTCCATTTACTACAGAGGTGGCTCTACCTAATGAGCATGCAGCACTGATTGATGACATCACGGTCTGTGGCTCCAAAAAAGTCCTAGAGCTAAACTCTGGCTTGACTACTCCCCTGGACTCTTTTCCTACATGTCATTAAAGGTTATAGGGAGGGAGTTGGGTTTCCAGGCTGTGTCTGGCAGCCCTAGGAGGGAGGAGGGACACTGTATCTTTTATGCTGTGGAAGATCGTAGACCAAGACTTCAATGGGAGTCGAGCTGTTCAGAATCTCAGTTCACTCTGTTTAACTGCACAACAGCCATGACAAAAGTAGGAGGACTAGAGTTTCCAGTATGCATTGCCTATCTCAATCAGTGCTCAAAAGAATCATGAGCATATGATATTTGCTTCTATTAGTGAAAAGGTATTTTGCATGGAAATAATGGGTGAATGTAAGGTTTTTGTGCTGGGCCCAGTCCTTTGGAATGGCCTATCAGAGTGCTGTGTACAGGAAGCCATGTATGATGGAGGGAGGACAAATTTGTTTCATCAGATTTTACTTTTGCATGTTTCTAATTTGTGTGTATTTGAAATCTTGAGTGCTTTTAAATTTGTATTTTAACCTTGTTAATTATGTACATATATAGCTATCAAGTCTCAGCCGATTTATGGCAAACCCCAGCAAGGGGCTTTCAAGGCAAGTGAGAAGCAGAGATGGCCTTCCTCTGCAGAGCCTTCCTTGGTGGTTTCCCTTCCAAGTATCAACCTTGCCTAGCTACTAAGATCTGACAAGATCAGGCTACACCATGCCACCTTCCTACCCATATTTTAATTTGTGTCCTTGCAACCTTGTTGCTGCATTCTTCACCCCCTTGAATCTGAGGTCATACAGGGGGGTTGAAATATAAGGCAGTGAACAAATAAATGAATATAAAATGCATAGCCCATCAAGGACTGCTGAGCACTGTCATTACCTCTATTTAGAGCTTAAAATTAGTAGCAGAACAACAAATATGTTTAATAGGCATTGACTGTGCAACTAAAAGTCACACATTTAAACAATTTAAAATTGCAGAATGGTTTCCAGCAAAAAGTATTATTAGATAAACTTCCATTTGTTACAATGGTGATATTACTGTTTTATTTACAGTACTCTGCCTCCAGCTGTGAATTATACTGGTGGAATATATATGTGCCTAGTCAATTAAATTCTACAAACTTAATTTATTCCAAGAAAAATGTTCTGGCTGCAAGATTTAAAGCATTCTAACTGCAGCATTATGGTGGGATGTCCAAGGTTATGGAAGCAGAATTGTAAGACTGTATGTCTTTCTGTATCCAATCAGCTCTACTAATCCAGCATCTCATTTCCAATATTGGCTGGCCAGGTGCCTCTACAAAATTCACAAAGCCAGGATTTTTTCTGTTCAGGGGGCATTTAAATTTTTAAGGGGGCAGTTAAATTACAGTAAATTAACCTGAATGCCTGTCTTTAAAGGAGGAGCCTATTTCTAGCCCTTCCTTTCAAGGGACAAGGCAACGAGCACATCAGTTCCTAGGAAACAACAGCTCAGAGGGCATTTAATTGCCTTCAGAAGACATTTAAATGCCTTTTGAGTTTCCTTCCACAGAGCAAGAAAGCTTAGAAGGGCACTCAAGAGCGTCACCTTCAGTACATCTTCAACAATCCCCCTTTCTGTTAGCCCACTCCTGCTGTATACCACCTAGGTCATGGTGAGTCTTTCAAAAGCATTCCCATGAGCCTTTGAGAAACATGCAAAAATAGGATTTCTGGCATGGATAGGGTGTGGGACAGGGGTTTTAATTAAGGGGGCGGTGCCCAAAATGCCCCACTGTAGCTATGACCCTGGTTTTATTTTTAATAATAATAAATTAAATTAATAATAAAACCCTGGTTAATGTTATTCACTAGAATTTGAAGATGATAATGATGATAGGTAGATAGATACGTACAGGGGTCATTTCGTAGAAAAAGAGGTGCAGGAGCTCATTAGCATAACTCATTAGCATAAGTTATTTGCATATGCCACACCCCCTGACATCACCAGAAGTGTGTCAGAAGGCAACACCCACTGCAATTTACCTGGCTGCTTCTTGCTCCTCATGGCCTGGGGCTGCTGGGAGCAGGGTGTGGGGCTTGTTGCATGCCACTGGGCTCTTTACTGCCGGAGCTCCACTCCTGTGCGCTCCTGCAGGAAATGACCCCTGGATACGTTGATAGGTAGATGATAGATAGATAGATAGATAGATAGATAGATAGATAGATAGATAGATAGATAGATAGATAAACTTTGAGGTGTGGTCCTCTTTCTCTGGTGTATTATCATTCAGACAAATCAGGCAATGTATGTGTATTTAGAACTGGAAATCGTTGGTGTGAACCACTCAGTTGCTTGGGTCCATACTATTCTCTTCCTACAAGCCCTTTCAGCTGTTCACAGCCCTGCATCCTGAACACAGTTCTAATGACCGTTGTTTCTAAGCACTTGTAATTAAATTTCACTTCCACGTTTCATGTGTTTAGTCTCCTGTGTACATTTCAGATAAATAAAACCAATGTCCTGTATACCAGCCAGTATGCTGTAGTGATTAGCATGTTGGATTAGGATCTGGGAGACTAGGCTGACTACCAGCAGGGGGATGGGAGGTGGAGAGAGGTGTCAATCGTCATATTTCTGACATCATCTCACCATAGAGATCAGGAGTATTCCTACAGGGTTTTGCAATGTGATGACATCACTTCGGGTGTTTTGGACAGAAATGATGTTGCTTCTTTTTATAGCCAAAGCCAAAGTTGGGATTTGTTGACTTGTTTCAAAATTTTATGTTAATTCCAAGGGCATCTCCATTCTCCCCCTATAAGAGAATCATCAGCTTCCAGCAGAGAAAGGTATTAAAGGCTTGGACCTAGATCCCATTGCTCTAGACACTGAGCAAATCATATGGATAATGATAGACATTCCTAAATCCAAACCAAGAGACAACTGCTATTGACAAGAACCTCTAAAGCACCAGCTCAGCAATATACCTGCAACATACCTAAGTGACCACATTTTTTTCAAAACTGCTCTTTTAACCCATCTCTTCTGAACTGAATTGATGTCTTCTCTTTTAATCATTCTCTTCTGTCTGTTTAGCCAGCTAACTAGGTAGCTACCTGAAACAGTTTTGCTGCATACTCGCCTCTCAGGTTCTTGAGGTTACTAGTTTCCACAGCACTTCTAATGATCTTCCCACCACCTTACATTATTTATATGTAGATCTGGAACAGCAGAGAATATGCCACCATTCCAGGGTTATGTACCTTTATGGTGGTGGGACAGAAGCATCTGGGAATCAAGAGAACTGGAGTGAGGGATCAGTCTTGTCTAGGTTGGAAGGGCAACAGGCTACAGGACATATGTCATGCTCCTCATGACAAAGGTTGTTTTATATTTATGGTCTTTGTGATGACCCATCAGAAAGTTGTCCTGCATAAACTCCTTGAAATAAATGGGAGCTATTCTTCTAGCATGGGGAGGGGGAGAGTTGGCACTGTTCCCTTATATTTCAAGGGTGCTCGTGGAGGAGATTGTGCCCATACTTTTCCATTATAGCTGTATACCATCCTGTTTATATTAAAAAGGTCAAAATATATTTTGATTCTTCTTCTTGTAATCAAAGCAAAAGTTGGAACCGATTTTCTTCACCATTTAATGAGTGTTTTCATTTCATCACAAATACATACTGTGCCCAAAAAGAGTTGGTGGCATGGCACTCACACAGTATATACGTTTTCTTAATTTATAACAATCTGACTGAAATTTGCCTGTCTTTGAGATGTAATTTGCTTCAGACTCCAATTTTTGCTTCACCCCTTTTGCTTTGAACTGGCAGCAATATATTGCACTGAGAACAATTTCATAATTCATCACTCTCTGCCTTGCACCAGGTGAACTGTACTGTGTTTAAAGAACACTTTCCTAAAACCAGTACTCAGCTTTTAGTCTCTTGGGCCTCAAGCAACATCTACAGGCACTGGCAGAGAGAAGAGAAATACATCATGCCTTGGAAACTGATGCAAATGTTAGAAATATCCCAGAAGAAGGTGAGTTTAATATGAAAAACATGTTTGGAAATGCCTTGATCCTCGATCTCTTTTGGGTTGTCAGTGCTGTTATAACAGACCACGGGTAGACATAGTAACAGAATATATGGATAACTCACAAGCACACAATCAGGAAACTAAGGCAGTTTTTGAGGCTTTCTCCACACAGATTCAACTGATTTGTTATAATTATTACAGGTCAGCTGTCCTCCAAATGGTGGAAGGAGTATTAGGATGATTGCTGTCCATCTCTGTGTGTCCTACATGGAAGAATTTTGTTTGTGGGATATCTGTTGGCCTATAGATGTGCAAATAAGTCTGAGGTGAAGTTAGAATCTGGTTCAGGTGAGTAGCTGTGATGGTCTGAAGCAGCAGAAAAAGAAGTGCGCATGCACACAAAAGCTTATACCTTGAATAAAGAATTGTTGGTCTTAAAGGTGCATTTAGAATCTGGTGTAATAGTTGCTGCTGTCATAAGGGCATTGATGGATCTCTAATGCAGGTGAAATTACTATAGGTTGTTTTTAAGGAAAAGAGACTTTGTGGAGGATGTCACGGAGGTGGAAACATTCTACAAACATTTTACTTCATTCTCTTCCCTCTGACCTTCCCCGTCTATATTAGAAAGGTGGTTCAAGGAAAATGATGTCTATATAGGCAGATTCACAATAGTGTAGCATATTAGAAAAGATCCTTATTGTATGATATGTTTAAAGTGCATAAAAATACTACATCTCATGGTACATAAGAACATAAGAACATAAGAGACGCCAATGTTGGATCAGGCCAAAGGCCCATCCAGTCCAACACTCTGTGTCACACAGTGGCCAGAAATACCAGTGCCATCAGGAGGTCCAGCAGTGGGGCCAGGACATTAGAAGCCCTCCCACTGTTGACCCCCCCCCCCCAAGCACCAAGAAGACAGAGCATCACTTGCCCCAGAGCCCCTAGCTATACCTTGTGGCTAATAGCCACTGATGGACCTCTGCTCCATATGCTTATCTAATTCCCTTTTGAAGCCGTCCATGCTTGTAGCACCCACCACTTCCTGTGGCAGTGAACTAGATGTGCCACAGGAGATCCATAAACAAATACCTTGAAGTTTGTAAAGATTAAATGGGAGACATAGGGACTCTGGTTTGTATTGGGAACTGCAGCACAAGCGACAGATTGGAGTCAAAGGACAGATATCCCTTGTTCTGTTATTGTTAATTTCAAGACCTGATCACTGCCCATGCTGATGGATTTATTTATCCATTGTTGTTTATACCCATGCCCCTGGACTTAGGCCTGGTTTATACATGAGCAAAAATGAGGTGATAATGAGACAGCTGAACACTGAATTAGTAGACAGGTTGGTACCACTTGAGTTTGCAGATGAAGTAATAATTCAGTCTCCCTATTTTATGTTTAATTCTTAACCTGACTCTAGAGTGTGGATCAAAAAACCCACAATGGGGAAACACACAAGCAAGGGGAGATTATATTACAGGACTCAGGAGAAACCCTGGTTTGCAAAAAAAAAAAAGAAAAGAAAAAAAAAAGAAAAACCCAAAAGCTAAAGTGGATGCTTTAAAAAAAGATGGAGAGATGGAGGTTAACAAAAGTTATAATGAGATTTCCTGTGAGATCTTGAACTCAATTCACATGGGGTGGGAGGCTTGGACTGGAAAGGCCATAATATCATCATCATTCACCACCATTTCTCACTGGGAGTCAAGATGGAGTGCAAGAATTATTTTTTTAAAAATCAGTCAATCAGTAAGCTAATTACATCACTCAGTCCCCCTCCTTCTGCAGTCTCCGGACCCATGTGGCAATTACTCCACAGTGGTCCTGCGACCATGGGAATAAACTTCCCTGGGTCAGCAAGGAGAGGAATTGGAACATCCTGGCCAGATTACCTCCAGAACACACACGCACGCACGCATGCAATTTGTAATGGAATAAATGGTTATCTGTAGCAGGCATAACTAATCAGAAAATAAAGCCAGGAGTTTCAAATAAAGCCATCAGCTTCAGGAGGATCATCAGTCTAAAAAATGAAGGGAATTCCCTGGCCCAGATTATCTCCAGAACATCCTGCTGTTTGAAGTGGAAGCAACATAACAGGTCCAACTCATCAGAAAATAAAGCTAGGAGTTTCAAAATCAGCTGCCAAGTTCAGGACGATCATGGAAATGACAGTGCCAAAGACAGAGTGAATCAGAACACCGTGGCCCAGATTATCTCCAGAGCATCTCTCTGCTTTTTTCCCATGGAAGTGATGGCTTACTTGCTAGAAGCCAGGAAGGTATCTAGCAGAGGCAGGGAGGGTAGAGAATATCCTCTTCTTTCCAAAACAAAGGCAGTTTACTTAACCTCTCTGAGCTACACTTCAAAAAACCACTCCTTTCTCTGTGACAGTGTACTTCCTTGATGCGATGGTTGTTCAGACAACCATTGAAGCTCTTCCAAGCATTTTTACAAATTTCTGCTAAGACTGAAGTCTTCCTGCAAGCCAAAATGAAGCCTTAGCCACCGCTACAAAGATGGAGATGAAGGTGGGCTGTTTGAATGGTTTGTAAAGGAAACAAAAAAAGTGCCTAATTTTCCTACAGCTGAAACTACCATTACATGTGTGAACTACTAACCAACCAACTTGCAATATTGGTAGAGGAACAGCAAAAGCTAAAATTTTACACGAGTGTAGACTTGTAATGTGGGATGAGTGCACCGTGTCTCACAAGGCTGCACTGAAAGCTTTAGATACAATGCAAGATCTGTGAAGAAATAACTTAACCATGGGAGGAGACATCATTGCATCAGCTGGGGACTTCCAATAAATACTTCCTGTTAAGACATGAGGAACTCAAGTTGATGATGAGATGTAGATCTGCATCAAGTCTAGATACATTTGGAGCGATGTTAAAAACTCCTGCTGTATATAAGTATAAAGGTACAACTTGTTAGTTTCTTGATACAATTATTCAGATCCAAATGTTGTATGTTTTTACGATCAGGTGTTCTAACTGATTTTTTTAAAAAGAATAGTTATTTATTGTCAACCAAAATGTATTGAAAATACTTATCATTGCAGGAGAAAAATAGGGCCAAATGACACTTTTGGTGTTAGCCCTTGGAGCACACAGGGGTTGAGCCTCCCTATACAAGGGCAGAATACCAGTGCTGGGAGGCAGCACCAGGTAGGGCCTCAGCCTCAATACCTTGTTTGTTCTTGTTGTTGGCATCTTGTTGGCCAACTGGACTAAATGGACCACTAGGGTGGGTCCCAAGCATAAGATAAAATCATAAACATTTAAGAACAGAGTCTTTGATCTGAGGGTCTGGAATAACCTTCCAATGATACTCATTAAATGGTTCTGATGTCCTTCTTTGGCAGCCAACAAAAAGTGAGGTGTTTGGTACAAACATTACTTTGAGATTTTTGGCTATTTCACTTTTGCAGTATATTGCACATTTTCCCCCCTGTTATTATGTATCCTAATGGTTTTATACTGATTTATGATATTCTTATGTGTGCCACCTTGAGTGTGGCAATATTAATATTTAACATAAATCAACAAATAAAGGCAATAAAGTAAATCACAAAAGCCCTGTCTTCCTTTCAGTCTGGTTGCTTTAATTTAAGTGAAAACCACATAGCCATGTTTCCCACAGGATAATTAGAAATGGCTATCCTTGACCAGCTACCAGAAAATGTATTTTGCCACATGAGCACGGGATTGGTCAGCGCATGGAAAGAGTTATCACTTCATAACTACCACTCTCATATATTGTGTGGGACAGCCAATGGGCCACGGTTCTCCCCCTTTGATTGTTACTTTAGAAAGAAACACGCATTTAAATAGACATGACTGTGTTTTCGCAGCTCTGTGCTCATTGCTACAGTGTGAATCTTGAATTATTAAACAGCTGAGATAGTTCAGATGGAAGAGTGATTACAGAATTGTAATTGCTGCACTTAATTAGATTTTTTTCATGCTCTGCTAGTGTGAAGGGAAAGAATCGGTTCATCCCACCATTGTATGGAAACTATTTTACTGAATATTAAGGGTAAACTCTGAATAAAAAGATTACCTCAGAACTAGTGTGGTTCCGAAGGAGAATATTTGGCAATGGTAGAGCAATGTGTGTAATATTTATACCGAGAGCTGAATCACACAGGAGCCTGTCGGTTGGCCTCTGTAGGTACTGAAGCCTCTGTCTAGCTATAGTAACTATGGGCTTCTGACACTCATTACAGCTACGAAGCAAGCCCTGTTCTAATCCTCTGACCAGCACTGCTGAGGTGGCTTGCAAACCCACCCTTTTGTTTTGCTGACATACCAGGGCACCCATCTCAAAAAAGAAAGAAAGAAATGTTGTTAAGTTATCTCCACACCTGAGAGGAGACAAATGGAGAGTCTCAGGTTACTTCCCACAATTAGAAAAGATACCTTTACACATTTATCCCCTATTTTGACATATGTATTGCTTTGCTGTCCTTTCCCCCTTAATTAAATCAAAACAACTGTTGACCCTATAACCTTAGCTTGTTATTTAGTTTTGTCTTTGCATATCTTAAAACATCTTCATGATGTTACGTGTTAATTTGCTGTTTAGCCTCTGTCTATAAGTTTGAACTCTACCTTCCATTCCAATCTATTTGAAAAAGTGTGCATGAACACGAAATCTCATACCTTGAATAAATCTTTGTTGGTCTTGAAGGTGCCACTGGACTCTAAATTTGTTTCACCTTCCTTTAGGTACCAAAGAAAAAGAAGTAAACCTAACCTGAGCCTTGGCCAAACTGCTGCAAGGCCTGGGACAGGGCTTTCTGGCTGGCTGCAGCAGTCATCAGACTGAAGGTTGCTTCTATAGCTGGGCTGAGGCTTCTGTACACTTATGGAGTAGCTCCTGTGTGAACTAGCTAACAATTCCACCTTTCTACATTTCAGCTGGGAATGTGCAAAACTCCCCTGAATAACTTTGCTAGCCTTATGAAATGCTTGCTTTTAACTTCTCAAAATCACACGGATACTTTTCCTGAGCAGAATCTTCAGAAATTCACCTTGAAATCTGGCAAAATTCAGAGGCAATTCCAGCCTCACATCTAATCAGCTTTGGCCACTGTATTATTTGCCCGGTGTAGACTGAAAACAGATCATCTGGTTCAGATGATATCTCACTGCATTAGAAAGCGGCAGATAAAAAGCTCCTTGCATCCTAATCCCCCCCCCCACACTCAGCATTCCTCTTTTCTATGGGTCCCAGGTGTGGTATCTACCTACCACTTCTTGAGAATGTTTACTATTCTGATCAAACCTCTTTGCATCCTTCAACATTTCTTGGATCTCTCAGGCTTCATTCAGACATTGCTTTCAGCTGACATTAAATCAACACGTGCGTAAACTCAGCTTGTGAACTGGGTCTGTGCACGCACACTGGTTTAATGTCGGACGTGACATCTGAAGGCAGCCCTACATGTTGAGTGTCAGCACCCTCCACATTTTGCTCAAGGTTAGGCAGAGTTTAGTGATAATTGTATTACAAATGAATTTGCTTTGTCAAACAACTTGGTTGTTGCTCCGCCACCCACTTGCTTTGCTGCTCCGGGCAGGCTGTACAAAAACTGAACATTTCAGAAGCATGTTTTGTGGAACACCTTGCTTGCTGCACCATTAAACTTTATTGTATAGCTTCTCATAGATTACAAGTCCTTGCCACTTCTGCAGCTGAGTTAGTCCTCTGGGTACATCAGAGTAATAAACAAATGCAAATTCAATAAATACTATTTTATATCCCCCTTTTTTTTAAAGTGCAGCTTAACTCACACAACTTGCCCCACATTCAGAAGGCGATGCGGTTTCAAATTAATGACAATTCAGAGAAAAGTACTGCTTCTTTACAGTGAATAACTTATAATAAAGCCTTTTCAAGTCCAAAGCTGGGAAAAAACAAACAAATCTATCAAGGTGCAACCCAGTGGAAGTTTAGCACTTAGAAGTCCCATTGATTTCAGTGTGAAAGTCCCTCCTTGCTTAACTCACTCTAAATGAAATCAATGGAGCATTAGAGTGCTTAGCTTTGCCTAGACTGTGCCCATATATTTTCATTTTTAAGAGCCAGTGAAAAGAATTTTAAAATGCCATTTGATAAACTGATTGTGTGTGTATATATATGTATGTATATGTGTATATATATATACACACACACACTAATAGCTAAAGGCGCCCCCTGCGTGTGGATATCTAAATCCGCACATCAGGGGCACCTGGGGGGGCAGGAAGATCTTCCTGCACACTTGAGGCAGTCCCCAGGT
>NW_015172580.1:682285-704250 GCF_001447785.1 Gekko japonicus
GGGGGAAGCTTACCTGCTGCTGCTGCTTCCTCCTCTGCCTGCTCTGCGTGGAGCTCCCCCGCCGCACCCCTTGAGTTTCGCGTGTCCCCTTTCTTGTATATATATATTCTTCTTGATTCCATGATTCTACCAGAACCTGGGATATTATCTTTCACTGAAAACACACACGATCAGTAATAAATATAATTAATATATACAGATATATACGTTTATGTCTGTCACTTTATATTTGCCCAAGTAGTATCTTTGATTTGTTCTGGTTTCTCATTTATCAACCAGTTTTTTTTAAAAAAAAACTCTGTGTAATATAATAATTATATTCTGCTTGGCCTTCCTGAAAGTAGAATATTTGTTACAGTGTCACTGTATTTATTATTTATTGATTTGATTTTTTACCCCTCCCTCCCCATCGGAGCAGGCTCAGGACTGCTTACATAAAAGATTCCAAGACATAAATAACAATTAAAACCAATCTTGAAACAATCATAAAACAATCCAAGTATCATAAAGTGCTAATACTGTAATCTAATACTGATAGCATTGCTTAAGGTGGCGGTAACAGTTGTGATGGTACATTCAAGTGGTCTCATTCAATGACCAGCTCATCTTGACCTATTTATTTATACAGCGGGCACAGGCTATTGATGGTAGTGGATTTTGCCAGTGAAAGTGTATTACCATCTTCCACCCCATACCATGAACATGTCAAGTGTGAAGTGTGATTGTGTTGCATGGTCACACAAGTTTGTAGGCACCTATTGCCATGAGACTCAAACATGGAAAGGAGAGTAATGAGGAAGATCAAGAGTAATGAAAAATATAGTGCTTTTGTTTCCCCTATGCAACGTGAAGTCTCCAGGTAATGATAACAAAATACGATAGGACTCAACTAATACAATTTACTCCAGCATAAGTCAAAGCTCACTACATCAGATGTATGAAGCATTCATCTGTTAGGGAGACACGTTTATATTCAAAGTTGCATATAATAGGAAGTGTGTGTATGTGGGACTGTTACCTAGAGAAGCCACTTTATGTCAGTACCTAACATCTCCCAACTCTTTCATTGATTAGTTTTGATCCCTAAAGGTTCACCCAGGGTAGTTTGTGATTGTTTCAGTAGGGTTGAAATTTATGTTATGTTAAAAACATTTTATTTATTGTTCACATTTTAAAAGATTATGTTCTAAGTAGCTTATATAGAAGTTAAAATTACAAAATCAAATAAATCAAGATGGGAAACTTTGTTAGTCTTTCTGTAGCAATAGAAAAGAGCAAGAGTCCAGCAGCACCTGAAAGACTAACAAAATTTGTGGCAGGGGATGAGCTTTCGTGAGTCACTGCTGACTTCATCAGATACAGCTGGCTGTATCTAGCTGTAGCTGAAGTAGTGACCCAAACCAAATAAAGAAGACAACAGGGAATGTGACAAATGTCACAGCAGTTCCAAATCCAAAAGTCAACTGACAGACTAAGGGCCAAATGACACAGTATGATTTTTAACAGCTCGATCTGTGTAGTACTCCATGCACATGCAGCTCCAAAATGGGGCAAATAACTCCCCCACGGGGCTGTTTCAACTCAAGAAAATGGGAGGGAGGCAGAAGCCCTTCCTTCCCTCACAGTGAAGTCCCAAGCTGAACTGGGCCCCTGCAATCTTTTGAAAGGCTGCTTCCCACACCTGCTTCTGGCTGAAGGGAAAGGGAGCTAAGTCCAGGTTCCCCATTAAAAATCGCATTGCGAAGTTTGGCTCAAAGAGATCAATGGAAAGCCTATAGAAATAAAAAGGAGGCTTTCCCTGGTGCTGAAATGGCAGAAAATGAAGAGTATTAAAGAGTAAGGGAATTCCAAAGTTGTGATTCCACCACAGAAACGGTTGTGTCTTTGGACACCACCTACTTCACCTCTGAAGAAGGGAAGACCGCGAGGACTTCCAGCGACAGAATGGGAAAGTTTGTAGAGAGCCCTTCGGATCCCCTGGACCCAGAGTGTTTAGGTCCTTGCAGGTCAAAATCAGCACAAATGTGCTGTAGTTAAGGGTTAGGCCAAAAGTTTCGTGGAAGAGGTGGATATTGAAGAGGTATTCTTTCCCATAAAAATTACTGCATAAGCTAAAGACTCTTGTTAAAATGTAAGTATATGACTCCCTATTACCTTTCTGAAGGAAGTTGTTGTTGAAGTGGCTCATTCCTATCGATCAGCTCGGCAGCTGGGTAAATGTTATTCTGAGCACATTAAACCTCTTAAACTTGTTTCGGCCTCCTGAATCACGCAGATCAATAAGGCAACAAGGTCACCATATTTCGATTTGCTCACCATGAACGGACCATAAAGAGCTGCATTATTTCATATTTCTTCCCCCCCCCCACGTGACCTGGTTTCATGCACTGCAGATGAAGACCTCTGAGGATTACAACAGCTTAAAGCCTGATAGAATGGGGGAGAGGGAAAAAACAGATGGAGCTGAAAGATTTTTTATTTTGCTCTAATGACTCTCCATAATCCCTTCATTGCACACCAATTCCCTTTAAGTAGTATTTAATAATTACCAAAATAGTGCCTTGTCAAATTGCCTCTCCCAAGTTCACAGTAATCAATGCAAAAGGGTTTCTGCCATCTTTGTTTTCACCTTCCACCGAACAACAGTTTCCACAGTATGAACTTGATAATATCTGCTGTACAGGTTTCAACAGGTATTAGGGGTCAGATTTACATGAAAGGCATGTGAAACCTGGGATTGCACTGTGGATGGCCAGAGAAATGTACCTAGTGCACTTTCTCCAGTCTTTTGTTTTTGTCTCACATGTCCAGTCTGAATACTAGCAGATTCCTGGGATGCATTCTGGATTGCATTATATACTTTTTTCCCCATTTCAAGAGACAGTTTTACTAGAAGGTATACAAACTAGAAAGTTCCTGTTAAAGGCAGCTGTAATGATTGCCCTTTCTGGTTCCCTTTATCTTCTTCTTGGCTAGGTGGCCCCTTGTCTTTCTTCTTTGTTTCCCTGTCTGTCCCACCCAGTTGTTTAAGCATATATAGATATATGCTCACCCAGCCTAGGGAACTGAGGGACCAACTAAAATCCTTCTTCTTTTTTCTTTATCTTATAATGGCACAGAAGAGGCTGACAGTAATTCAAAACTAACAAACTACTTTATTTCACTTTTGAGGGGAACTGGTCTGGTAGGTGTCAGGTTCAGGACTTAAAAGGTGAACAGGCAACAGGAATGAAGTAACTTTGTATATAACAACTTTGTATATAAACAACAGTTTGTCACAAACAAGACAGGTCTTTAAAACTGAGGAGAGTGTTTTCTTGGCAGTCTCTGCTTAAATAAACAAATATAAGCTTCTTTGTCTCAAAGTGAAGGCAGGAACATTCACGCTAGTTTCAATATCCCTTCTTACCCACTTGATAGAGATCACCCTCCTTTACTAGGAGCTATTTCCATCAGACTTGATAGAGATCACCTCCCTTTTCTAGGAGATATTTCCCTCAGGGAAGTGCCACTCATCCCACTTCCCTAACTCAGGATCCTTCTTGATCCTCTCCCTCTGCTTAACTCCTCTTCACTGTCAAGTGTCATTCCTAATTGCCACTCCTTCTGACACTCTCAACTGTAAAATTCTGTTTGAATCCCTGGTCACTCAGACCAGGTTAAAGCATTAACCATTTTCTGCCCATTAAAGCAGCATTAACCACTCAAACTGTAGGGGGTACACAAGCTTGTGGATCTTTTCTCCTTCTAACTAAAAATGCCTCCTTTCACCTGAACAGAAAAAAATGAAACCATGGAAAGGACTCAATCTGTAGCCATCCTGATTAGAAATGCAGCTACCTCTCAGTCTATGCGTGGACTAGCAAAAGCACAAGCAGCTAATCAGCACTTTTCCTACCACTGAAGAGCTGTATTCGGCAAACATTAACATCCTCCTGTAAGTAAATTGTTACCAAGGAAATAAAATCAATGGGTCTGTTATCAGCTGTTGGCAGGAACTGGCTGCTGGCTGAGTGATGCACTAGATTTCTGGTGTATGTCCTCCGAAATGAAGAGCTGTTTGGGAGCTTGTATTTCAGCAATATGGCAAGAAATGTCTTTGTTTCTACACATTCAGCAGAGCTCTCCAGTGGTGTAATCCCCTGTACGTATACTTAATATAGGGTAATTGGCAGGCAAAAGTACAAGTACATACAGGGAATTAGATTTTTTTTGATTACCCAGTAAAGTATATAATTTTGGGCAGGTCACTAAAAATGAAGGTCTTTGTCCTATATACTCAGGCATTTGCTATAGCCCTTGGCATTATGTCCTTGAAAACAATGGTATTCTTGATGGGTTGGCAAAGTAACCCCTGGGACTTATTCACTGAACAAACAAAAGGTGATTTTTTTCCTGGAAAGGGGGCTGTTTTAAAGATCAGCATCACAAAACCAGGTGGCATACACTGGCAACAAGAATCAGAGTCCTTTCTGATGTTCCACTGTGGTTTAGATGGGACATGACAATAGTCTAGTGGTGGTGTACCAGCCTGTCATGGCTTCCTCCAAAGGATCCCAGGAACTGTTGTTTGGTAAGTGTCCTTAACATTAGCATAGACTTTTTAAGCTGCTCCTCTTGAGACTGAGAGTTCCCAAGGGTTTGCTGGGAAAAGAAAACAACATTTCATCAGAGCCAAAACAGATGTAGCAAATATCACAACTTCCATCTTTGTATTAAAGGGAAATTACACGTGTGAACTGCCCCAATTTAAATTTAAATCGTGACCCACTTGTTTCCACTACTCCCTGCCTGCACTGTTATTAGGATTTTAATGGGAATCATAGAAACAGAGTTTGAAGGTACCTCTAGGGTCATCAACTCCCTGCACAATGCAGGAAATTCACAAATACCTCCCTCCATTCCCCCAGTGCCCCCTGTTCCATGTCCAGAAGATGACAAAAAACCTCCAGGATCCCTGGGCCAAACTGGCCTGGTAAAAAATTGCTTCCTGAACCCAAAGTGGCAATCAGCATTTCCCTGGGCTTGTAAGGAAGGACCACAAGAACTAAGCACTGAGGCAACCCTTCCTGCCCTCCCTCTTATGATCTGTCTAAGTTCACAGAATCAGCATTGCTGACAGATGGCCATCTAGCCTCCGTTTGCAAGCCTCCAAAGAGGGAAAGCCCATCACCTCCCAAGGAAGCCTGTTCCACTGAGGAACCGCTATAGCTGTCAGGAAGTTCTTCTTGATGTTTAGCCGAAAACTTTTCTCATTTAATTTCAACCTGTTGGTTCTGGTCCGACCTTCTGGGGCAAGAGAAAACAACTCCATACCATCCTCTATATGACAGCCCTTCAAGTACTTGAAGATGGTTATCATGTCACCTCTCTGTCATCTCCTCTCCAGGCTAAACATACCCAGCTCCTTCAACCTTTCCTCATAGCACTTGGTCTCCAGACCTCTCCTCCTCATCATTGCCCTCCTACGGACATGTTCTAGTTTGTCTATATCCTTCTTAAATTGTGGTGTGCAAAACTGAACACAGTAAAGCACTACCATCACTTCGCATGATCTGGATACTATCCCAACACTGCATTTGCCTTTTTAGGAACCACGTCACACTGCTGACTCATGTTCAGTGTATGTATCCAGAAAAAAGATGTGTCCAGAAACCTGTCTTTCTCTCTTTAAAATGTAGCAGTAACAGTACACTGAGATAGTTTTTAATTAGTGCCATACTGCAGGGGTTGAAGGGTTAAACCATGGGTTTCAAACATAAGGACTGGTGGGCAGAACCGGCCCATCCAGGGCTATTGTGTGGCCTGCAAGCAACTGGTGCAAGGGAGGGAACCGGAGGCTGCTCAGGGGTGGGTGGAGCCACTCCAATTGTGGCTTCAGCAGTCAAGCAGAACTTCTTCACTTCAGGGACTGGTAAGTTGGGAGCCACTGTAGCCACATTCATACCTCTCCACTCAGCCTGCAGCTCCAGGGATGCTGTCCCAGATGGCCTCAGGGATCAGCATTTGCACATGGTATGTGTGTGCAGACAACCCTTTGTTGGGGCATGGGAGTCTCTGCCCAGCGCTGCACTGCTGGCTCTCCAGTCTGTCCATGTGACTTTTCCTCTGCACCCCCCTCCCAGGCCATGAGGCCTTGCAGTGAAGACACACCAACTCAGAGCTTACCAGTTGCTGTCCTTTATAAAGTTTATATGTCCAGTACCTGGCATTGCATTTTATGACACACATGGTCTGGCCTGACAAAGTGACATTTATGTCAGATCCGGCCCTCATAACAAATGAGTTCGACACTTCTCAGTTAAATCCTTTCTGCTCTCATCACATGGCCCCAGTCTGACTCCCAGCTGTGTGTTCATGTGATTTTCCTTTTACAGATGATTGTTGTTGTTCAGTTGCACAGTCAAGTCCAACTCTTCGCGACCCCATGATGGAGATCCATGATAACAGATGATGGAGATCCATGATAACCACCTCTGTTTTGGGCCTCAAATCAACCCTGTATTATAGGAACACTATAATATGCAATCGTAAGCAGAGTTACTTCCTTCTAAGCCCATAGACTTTTAGAGACTTAGAAAGGTGTAACTGCACTTTGAACTGCACTCTATTGTATCAGTAGAATTCATTTTATTTCACTTTCTCCCATAAGATTCCATTTTATACACTTATGTTAAATTGATCTTAATTATTTCAGAATCCAAGCCTACAGTTTAATTGATGTGCCATTGATCTGTTTCTGCCACTCATCACCTCCCTACTATTCTACTCTGGATCAGTACACGTGTATTTCTTGCAATATCATTTTGGCAACTGCCTGCTGCTCCACATTGTTGGAATACAACAGGGGAGCCTCTACATGGATAGACTTCTCAGATTCTTATTCAATAGCACACTTCACGCCTCCTGATAAACCAGTCCTGAAGTGTCAGAGAATATCATGAGTAGCTTCTGGTGCAGCTATGAATCAGAGTAGACGAAAATAAAATTTGCATGTGTGAAAGCACAACATAAATATTAAGGGACTCCTAAGACCCCAGTCATTGGCTATATATGAAGAAGTGACAAGTAACCTGTATCTGAGAAATGGTAGAGTGTGATCCGGACAGGCAACTAATAGTGATGCTATGCAAAGTTAGTCCAGTCATCTGGTGTAGTGGTTAAAAGCACGGACTCTAATCTGAGAGAACCAGGTTTGATTCCCCACTCCTTCACATGCAGCTGCTGGTGTGACCTCGTTCTTTCAGAGCTGTTCTCTCAAGGGCAGTTTTCAAGAGAGCTCTCTCAGCCCCACCTACCTCACAGGGTGTCTGTTGTGGAGGGGGAGGGAAAGGGATTGTAAGCCACTCTGAGAGTCCTCCAGGTACTGAAGGGCGGGAGTATAAATCCAATCTCCTCCTCCTCCTCCTCCTCCTCTGCCCCACAATCTTCTTCTTCTTTCTTGGCCCTTTGATTTGCATTGCATAGGATTACTGTATTGAAATCAGCCTCTGTAAAAATGGAGGAGGGCCTGTTTGCAGAACTACAAACAAAGCTCCTGTTTTACTCATAATATTTATGACTCTAGCTGGCTGCACTGTGTCTGTGGGCATTGATGTCAAGCATAATACCGGTGAGCGGCAAGATGGCCGCCTTCAAACTCATTTAAGCAACATGACATCACCTGTTCTGAAGCCTTCAACTTCTATATGAAATCTGTATCAAACGCCTGGTTCCCCTCATTATGCTCCCAGAACTGGCATTGTCTGGCAGGAGAGTGTTAGAACTGATAAAGGGGGAATAGTTTATGATGACCCTCATAGAGAACTCTGATACATTTGAGATCCTCCTTTGAAGAAGTATTGCCTCTGATCTTAAAAGGAAACCTTGAAAAGGAAAAGACAGTCTGTGGGGGGGGGGAGAAACCTCCAATAAATCTTCTTTCCAATCATATCAATATCCAGCAGTGGCAGCACAATTCTCCCATTCTCGTGGCAAGTATTCTCCTATAATTAATCTTGCTTTGTACCCTCTTTTCCCCAAGAGATTTAATTTCCTATCTGGATATTCAAATGCTAGGAAGAGAAGAAACTATACGGATGAAACAAACTGTGCTATGTGGCTCTCTCTGAAGAGACATAATAAAATCTGTAAGGAAACAGGTACTCAAAATATCAACAGCCATTCCTACCTCCAATCTTTTTTATGGAGCCAGCTGAGGATAAGATGGCAAATATGAGTATCTGAAGACATGACCATTTGTCACTTTCAAATTCTGATTAATATGATTATATTTTGTCCTCCTGCTAAACTCTGAGTAAATCACTTCCTAAAAAGGTAAAGGTTCCCTTGCTCGAAAGCCAGTCGAGTCCGACTCTAGGGTTGCGGTGCTCATCTCCGTTTCAAAGCCGAAGAGCCAGCGCTGTCTGAAGACGTTTCCGTGGTCATGTGGCCGGCATGACTAAACACCGAGGTGCACGGAATGCTGTTACCTTCCCGCTGAAGTGGTACCTATTTATCTACTTGCAATTTCTTGCTTTCAAACTGCTAGGTTGGCAGGAGCTGGAACTAGAGACGGGAGCTCACTCCGTCATGCGGCACACTCGGGTCTCAAACTGCTGAACTACCGACCTTCCACAGCCTGCAGTTCAGCGTCTTAAGCACTTGAGCCACCGCAGCTCCATAAGTCACTTCCTAAGAAGCCTTGATTATGAAGTACTAGTGCGAGCCCAGGATACCATGGTTCATCACCTGTGGGGTTGCATGCTTTTTAAAAACCATTAAATACAGGCCTACAAATGGGGCTGCCAGCCTCCAGGTTGGGGCTGGAGATCGCCTGGAATTATAACTGATCTGATGATGAAACAGATCTCCATTTCTCCTGGAGAAAATGGCTGCCTGGGAGGATGGAATCTATGGCCTTATACCCAAACCCTACCACCCCCAGGTTCCACCTCCAAATCTCCAGCTATTTTCCAAGCAGGTACTGGTACTAGGGATGGGCACGAACTGGGGAAATGGTGGTTCATTGTTGGTTTGTGGTTCATTTGATGGCATGAACTATGAACCATGAATTTACATGAACTTTTCCATTTTCCAATCCGGTTTGTGGTTCATTTGGTTAGTTTGGTTCAGGAGGTGGTAGAACAGCCCCCTTGTAAGTCAGAGATGCCAATCTCACAGAGAGTTTTCAACAGACTCTCCTCCACCCATCCTCTAAGTTTGGCAAAGATTGGATTTGGGATGTCTGAGTTACAGCCCCCCAAAGCAATGCTAATGAGTTATGCTAATGAGTTCCCCTAGCTCTTTTTCTACGAAACGACCCCTGCAGTGGCCCTTTCTGCACCCATATTTGCCTCTGTTTCTGAGTGCATCCTATTCTTCCATTCTGCATTCCCTCCCATTTCCACTTCCAGTTTGTGTTGGGGCTTTTTCTTGTTTTGCAGGAATCTGCATTCAGACCGCTTCCAGTACACACTGTTGCCCCACAGTTACCAAAACTCCAGTGACTCATAGTCATTTCCTTGAAAATCCTGTAATGTCCAGTCTAAAGCTTCTGACATGGACTTCTGAGATATGCTGCAGTCATCTCATACTATGCGTCTACGCCCCTGTAAAGACAAACGTGAAATTTACCAGGAACACATGTAATGCTCATTGGCAATGTCTGATAGGACATTGCTGAAACCTTGATTCAAGTAACAGCACTAGCTGAAAAGAAACCCCTCAGTTGGCCAGGAGCTATGCTGGAGCTATGCTGTATCTTCTAGAGATATTGGGCCACCACTGCCTATCTGGTATTTGTTTTCTATACACTATATATACTGGCAGGGGCTACGGTGGCTCAGAGGTTAAGACACTGAGCTACAAACCAGAAGGTCTGCAGTTCAGCAGTTCAAGACCCTAGTGCCATGTAACAGAGTGGGCTCCCGTCTCTGGTCCCAGCTCCTGCAAACCTAGCAGTTCGAAAGCAAGAAATTGCAAGTAGATAAATAGGTACCACTTTGGAGGGAAGGTAACAGCGTTCCGTATGCCTCGGCATTTAGTCATGCCGGCCACATGACCACGGAAACATCTTCGGACAATGCTGGCTCTTCGGCTGGGAAACGGAGATGAGCACCACCCCCTAGAGTCGGAGCTGACTAGCTTTCGAGCAAGGGAAACATATATACTGGCATGTATCCAACCACGCAGTGTTTAAGTCTCTGGAACAGGGGGCAGCAATTTTCACTCCCACTGCAGAATTCTCTGTATGCCCCAGCTGCTGTTCCAAAGGTCTCACAACCCCAGGAATAAACTGTTTAGGGGGTAATAGAAGGGAAAAATAGGGTAAGTCTCATCCCACCTCATGCACAACAGCAATGGCAACTATTCTATTTTTTAAAAAATCAAATAGGAAAAGATGCTACAATATTGGCTCATATAAGGATTCCATGAGGAATATTAGGATGCTTTCCATAGTTATTTTAACACAGTAAGATTGAGTTTATTAACAGCATCCTCTTTTTTTCTTTCTTTTTCCTTTACATGCACTGTGACTTAGGAGCTATTTGAACCTGAATAATTAAATTACTCCAGTAGGTACAAAAGCTCACTTGGTTGAGCTGGTGCTTTGTATATATTCTCAGAACAAAAGTTACACAAGTATATTCACAAATGTTAAAAGGAGGGGGGAGACTGCGGGGAAAAAGGTAGATGCAATTTTTTATATATATAAAGCTGTATACAGAAGCACATGTATTGCTAGTGAGAAAATCAGTCCTGCCCCATTTGTTTATGTAATGACAGATTCACAGGCAGTTCCTAATAACAGTCTCCAAAAGAGATTCAACAATGCAGCTTTGCTCTGTGCCCACAGATCCTTGTTTCTTAGGTTTATGGCTATATTTTCCTAAGTTTCCTGGTGTTTGGGTTATCTCTCCTTTTTCTATATTCACTTTCATGGATCACTTTTTTCTTTTTCTCTCCTTTCAAGGATTTTCCAGTATTTGCCTGGAACTCCACATAATGCCTGCCCCACAACCATTGCCAAAACCAGCAGCCCTTAACATGAACAGTGCAGTCCTAAGCAGAGTTGCACCCCTCCTAAGCCCATGGACACCAGTGAACTTAGAAGGGGGTCACTCTGCTTAGGATGCCCCATTCGTAAGGCAAACACGTGGGATGACATCACTGTGTCTGGAATTTCCCCAGCCTCGCAAGTGGCGGCCAACGAAGCGGAGCTGCGAGTGGAAAGTTGCAACACGATGACACCGTGTAATGTGCTTTGTCTTACTAAATAAACATTAAAGGAGAAAGAGGCTATGGATATACAGGCTGCTGCTTTTGGCAACGGTTACGCAGAGACCACAGTGTAGACTTCTGCTCTGTGTTAACCATAATCATGACTCTGAAGTGCCTGTGTAACACAACATCTTGTGACAAGGTGGGAATATGTGGTATCCCTGATGCAATGCCCCATCAACCACGAGGATTGCCATATGAATGTCTACTAAAATTTGTGGGGCTAAAAAAACCTTACATCCAGGCACTTCAGCTTAAGCCACTGATAGGTCAGCTTATAAACGTACTCTGTTCCTAAGTGATTATGTGGCATGGTACCCAGAGGTCATTTCGGGGGGGATCGCAGTTCCCCCGGGTGAGGTATGGGGGGCGGGGCACATGACGAAGCCCCACCCCCTGCTTCCGGCCTCCCCACTTCCGGCCCTCATTCAGGCAGGAGGAGGCAGGAGAAGAGGGAGGGTAAGTTGCTTCCTCCCTGCCTCTCCCCACCCCTGCCTGCCTGGAGCTGCAAGGCCGGCAGCAGCCGGGACCGTTGGGGGCGGGGTGTGTGGCCTTATGACACACTTCCAGTGATGTCAGGGGGTGTGGCATATGCTAATGAGTTATGCTAATGAGTTCCCCTAGCTCTTTTTCTACGAAACGACCCCTGATGGTACCCAAGTCTATTTGTCCTATCATCCCTGCATTCAGCACCTCCACATGCATTAGCGTAAACCTAATTTAGATTGGTGACAAAGGAGCTCACTAAGCTTGTTTGTTCTGTAAAGGGAACCAAAATTAATTGACATGGGGAAATGTAGCCCTCTCTCTTTTGTCTGATTGCATCGCCACTGCATCCACCACCATCGGCAATGCTCCCTCTAAGCTGTGGAGTCTTGTGAGCAAAAATTCTACTTTGTGAGCTACTGGCATTAAAGTTTTGAGTGAGCGATTTGGCTGCTGCATAAATTAGTCTGCTCTGGAGCCATCCTCCCTGAGCGAAGACAAAAATGTGTGAGCCGGAGGCTAAAAAACTGTGAGCTAGCTCACACTAACTCAGCTTAGAGGGAACACTGATCACCGGTACTGCAAAGAAATCAGGACAGCCCTGCATTTGGGCTTATGCCATCGGGCATTGCATATTTTAGTCACAAACAAAGAAATAGTGATGGGGCAACCATTACAAGCTAAGGTCTGATGCTATCTTTGACACTGGTGTTCCCCCCCCCCTTCAAACAAAAGTAATGGATAAGAGTATAAAAAGAATCTGAAGAGGCAGTACAGGAGGCAAACATGGTTTCCTGCATAGATATTTCCAGAAATCTTTTCTCTCCTATGTTTATATCAGGCTTTAAGACCAGTCATATATTTTATTTTTTTAAAATAGGGTAAAGCAAAAGATGTTGCCAAAAAATTAGGGATGTGAAAAGAAATGGATTCAGATTAATGCCTCGTGTTCTTTGAAAACTTTAGCCAGACCCTTTGATATCAAACTTCAGCTAATCATATTAGGAAATGGCTTGAATGGGAAATTTATTTCTGGGTGTAACTTCTCTTCCCTGCCCCCATCCAACTGAGATGAAATTATTGAGGATTGCATTCCTCACCCGACGCAGCCTTCCTTCTAGATCAGAGATCAGAGGAAAACGTCCCCATTCTATAGGAAGTTACATTGCATACTTGCACAATGAGTAAAGAATTCATGGACTGACAAGATGGAGCATTCTTCCTCCTTTCCTGGAATTCTGTGAATAGCCTCTGTGCGTGAACTAACCTGGAGTACATAAGTGAAGAGACATAAACCCTGCCCCACTCCTCTGCCTCGCCCTCATTGCACTCCAATCCTTTCAGCAATTTAATTTACCTCAACCAACTGACTTCCCGTATCAGAGCCTGGCCATGAGAAAATATGTTTCAAACAACGGAGCGCAGCTGGGTAAAGTGGAAGAAGCGGCAGGGTTTAAAAAAAAAAAAAAAAAACAGACCCTGTCCTGAATGTATATTTGGTCTTTCTGATGCTGCAGTAGTTTTAAACAGAAACAGATACTGAATCAGCAGTTCTCTCACACATAGAGGTCTGTGTGCATGTGTGCATTCATGTGTGCTCATTCATCTTACTGTTGTGAGCCGCAGTTTCCGCAGGTGTCCTACCACCAGTCTGTAACACAGGTGGGTTGTCCATTGCCATGGAGTAGAGCTTCTGCCTCTGCTCCTTTGCTTTGTTTGTACCTACCCACTGAAAGTGTAAACTAGGGAAGGCCAGCTGTCCTCAACTAGGGCCAGGGCCTTCTTGGTCCTGGCCCCGACCTGGTGGAACTCTCTGCCAAACAACATCAGGGCCCTGCAGGATCTGATGCAATTCCGCAGGGCCTGCAAGGCAGAGATGTTCTGCCAGGCTTTTGGTTGAGGGCAGCAACGGTTAAGAATGGCAGCCTCTTTCTGTTTTTCGCCTATGACCTCCATCTGCCCTTCCTTGCCCTGCTGCACAGACGGCACTGTAGCTGGCAAAGGGGGTCTATATCGCCATCTGGACTGTTAATTTATTGAATTATTATGATAATTTTATACTGATTGTATTTTAACTGTTTTAAGATCGTAAATCACCCAGAGCCTGCTTGCAGGGTGGGCAATTCATAAATGTAAATAAAATAAATAATAAATAAACACTGCACACAGAAATGCCAATCAAGTTAATCCTGTTTACTTTGGAAGATCAGCTAACTGTTCCAGTTGTAGGACATCCATGTCAGAGACCCTTCTGATGAGTCCCCTGTGCTCCGCACTTGCACTACTTTTGAACATGAAAGCAGGCAGTCAGATGCCAGAATCACTCTCAAACTGGAAGGCTTCTGACAGCTCGTGAATGCCACCAATAAATCTGTTCAGATTCATTTACTGATCTATTATATTCAGGTCAGCTCTTAATTAGTCCATTTCTGACTCTGCATCCCTATTAGAAATATAGTGATGCCAGAATGGAAATGTTTTTTTTGGGGGGGGGCTTATTGCCCTCCCAGTCCCATTGTGACAGCTTTGGAGGAATTACAAAAGCCAAAGAAGAAGAATAGCAAAATCCATCATATTCCCTATCCACCTCTGCTTATTTGCACCAAGTAGTTTTCATAAGCAGATCTTTTAGTACTTTTGGAAGCTGATCAGACTTGGATGTTAGGAGCACTGAGCTCCCTTAACTGTGGTGAGGGATCATTGGTCTTTTCCGCACTAGACCTTAAATCCTGGTTCAACCCTGTCCCCAAATTTACATTCTACACTACTCGTGAGTTCACCCCTGTAATTATCTCGGGGTATTTTTACATTCTACACTTCACGTGAGTTCACCCCTGTAATTATCTTGGGGTATTTTTTGTTTCCACATTATATTAAGGTCACCCCGGTTTCGCCCCACACTTGTCCTGGGATAAATGGATGCTGTTATAACCAGGGATAAATGCAAGGTATTGTGTCGCCAGTTGAACTCTGATGAAACCAGGGATGAGTTCCAAGTGTGGAAAGGACAATTGAGAACAATCCCAATTCAGAGTTTTCCTTTGTAATGGAAAACATCTTTTTCTTTCTTTCTTTTTTAAAAAGCCTCTATGGACACTGTCATACGAAGAATGCAAGATGGCTCTGCAGAACATCTTTCCATGTAGTCTGATCACTTTCAGCTGCACCTGCGCAATCCTTTTCTAGGAGTTCAGTGAGGCAGCAGCCAAGCATTTGAGTGACTTACAGAGAGAATATCTCTTCTTTCTAATAGTCAGGCTTGTATTAGTAAGTTTTCAGATAACTGAAAGATGGTCTGGAAATCTACCAAACTTCATAGTTCTACACAATCCTGGGACAATAGTTCCATTTTATTTTAGTCTCCAGAGCTGAAGTAGCTGCTGAAATATAAAACAGCTCCCCCCCCCCCCGGTTGTTTTCTTTTGTGTCTACATTTTTCTGCTATAATTCTCTGTGCAGATAAGACATCTGCTTCACCATGAGTGAGAACATGGGTGAACTAATGAAAAGCTGATGATTAGAGTCTTGCTGACCTTGGGACTCCCGAAATCCTGCAGCAAAATTCCTATTATTCACAAAACTTGTAATCACTTGAAATGGAACAGAATTCAAAGAGAATTCTCATCCATGTAGAAAGAGCCCGTTTTTAATGCTGTTGCATCTTTTTAGATGAGTTCCTTCCGTAGTACCAAAGTATAACTATCATACTTAAACTGCAAAACCATATGGTCGATAAGAATCCAATGAAATTTTATCCATTACCTTTGTGTTTCAAGACATTAATCTGAACAGAACATTTTAAATTGAAGCAAGACACTTTGGAACATGGCGAGTTAGTTTTATGCTTCTGGATCTGAAAATGAAAATATCCTTTTATTGTTAATTATAGTTTTATCCCAGGCATCTATCGGGGAGCTCAGATGTGACCACCGCCTTTTATTGTCACAAAACTCAGTGTAGTGGGTTATGCTGAGATAATGGTAAGTGGTCCAAGATCACTAAGTAAGCTTAGTATATGAGTTCAGATCTAAACCCGAGTGCCCCAATGTAAGCTCAGCATTCTAGTCAATTTACCACACTATTTTTTCAGGGTACATTTCAGGCAATCATTAGAAAGTGGACAATCCAGCCCAAGCTAAACACTTTTTTTAGGCTGCATACTTAGTTGGAAATAATCCCCATGGAACAAACTGACTCAGTTTGTTGTGATCCGCCCTGAGCCCGTTCGGGGAGGGCAGAATAAAAATCCCTAAAATAAATAAAATAAATAAATTTATTTCTGAGTAAACATTCAAAAGGTGGTCTTGTAAAGCCTGCTAATTTCAGAGGGCAACAGATCCCTGTGTGATCAACTCCCCAATTGAAATTAACAGGACTTGAAGGTACTTAACTTTGGTTGGTTCATGTCCAATGACTTCAACAGTCAGATCAATCAAAATAATTTCTATTTACATAACTTGGTTTGGCCTTTCTAAACCTGCCAGCTGCAGAATTTATTGTACAGTTAGGGAGAGCCACTATAATTCAATTTAATGCCAGAAACCCACACCTTATTTATTTATTTGGCAATTTTTTATTCCCTGCCATTCCAAGGAAAGGTGGTTTTCCTCGGAACAATGAGATAAAACTATTCAGTAGCAACAATAATAAACAATATATATATATATATAAATTTGGTGTAGTGGTTAAGTGCGCAGACTCTAATCTGGCAGAACTGGGTTTGATTCCCCACTCCTCCACTTGCACCTGGCTGGATGACCTTGGCAAGCTGTAGTTCTGATAAGAGCTGTCCTTGAAAAAGAGCAGTTTCTGTCAAGAGCTCTCTCAGCCTCACCTACCTCACAGGGTGTCTGTTGTGGGGAGGGGAAGGGAAAGGAGTTTGTAAGCCACTCTGAGACACCTTTGGGTAGTGAAGGGCGGGGTATAAATCCAATCTCTTCTCTTCTTCTTCTTCTATGCATTGTCCATAGCAACAACTACATAATGGGGGAAGTTAATCTCTAACAGTATTACTCCAGAGTATTACACAGAGTTACTCCAGCCCATTGTAACCTTTGTGGATAGGATTGCACTGCAAATTTTATAGTCGTAGATACTGCACATGTGCCCACTTCATGCCCTGCTTCAACTTAATGGAAAATCTCTCCAGTAAAACATTAGTAAGAGGTTTTCTTTTCCCCATCGGTGTTGGCAGCATCATTCCTTGAGGCTTCCTTCAACAAATATCCCATATAATCCTTTGCAGGTGAGTGACCAATACGATCCAACCAGCCTATCATATAAAATCGGCTGCTCAAGGTCATTTGCTGTGTGCTGCTCTTCATACATCAGGTACAAAGCACCAGGTGATAAAATATAGTAGATATAAAGCCAGCTTCCCCTGCTGGATTTAGTCCTTATGTTAATGGGAAATACATCTAATTTTGGGGACATTTTGACATGTTCAAGTAAATGTGAGCTGATTCATTCTGTTATAACTTACCAGCAGAATCAGTTCTGCTAGAGTCTAGTCTGAGAGAAATCCAACTTTGATATTCCACTGTCTTCCTTTTCTTCCTGCTGTGCTGCCGAAGAACACTTTTTGATTTTCCGAATAACATGCTGGTCATTCTTGCAAAATTTGACAGAAGCTGACCAAATCTCTCTCCCATCTTTTTAATCTGTTTGGCTGAGTGTGGGAAAGATTGTGCACTTCAATAAGGGAAGGGATTAAGGATGAGGAAGAATAATGGAAACAGATTATAGCATTCAAATCACACACCGCACAGGGTCACAGATGAGCTCTCAGAGCACATGGAAGCACTTCAGAAGGTAATCAAGAGAGGTCAAAACATTAAATTACTTCCCACCATGTTCATAGTTTCCTTTTGCTGCTATACAAGAAAGCCTGATAGAAGCCCATTTTTTGTGCTCTGGGCTGCAATGTTTCCCTCATTACAAAACCACCAAATGGAATTTCAGAGTACATTTGGCTTGACTCTGAATACATCGATGACTTCAGTGGGGTTAATCGTGGAGTTATATCTGTGCAAATCGGCTGTTAAGTGAGATGGGAACCAGAGTCTATCCGTGAGATGCAAAGCTGGGCTGGAAAATACAGAGGTGTGTTTCTGGTTCCCATAAATTTGGAAAGAATGTCTAGCGTAGGGTAATTTTGCACCTTTAATTATGTGGGCTATATGAACACTTTATGGGGAAATAAAACCTAATTCCATTCATTATTAAAGTTTCTCTCTATTGCATTGTTCACAAGCTATTTTTGGACACGGGTTTACGAATAAAAGATATTATGTTTTATACCATAATTCAAAGTAATCCTGTGAGTCATTTAGCAATGGATTACACAAAGCTTATAGTCTTCCACACTTCTGCATACTGAGAGCTGAATCAAACACTAAAAATTAAGAGTGTGAAATAATATGCTAACATGCTCTAATGAGCTATTTCTGCAAAAAAGAAGAAGAAGAATTCATTTCCTATTTGTTGTTGGTTTCAAATATATGCACTCTTCTAATATACTTGGTATATAAGTGACCCCTTTTTAAAAATTGTGCTGAGGGAAATGTGAAAAGGAGTCATCTGTCATGTATTCATTAGTTGGGCCGTACAAAGACATGGGGTGGGATCATCCGAGGCAAGATTTAAAGGCCAACTCTTGTACATGCTCAAGATTAAGTTGCCAAAGAAATAATAGTATTTTTAAGAATGTATTTAGATTTTAATAGCCAGCAGCTATAGCAGTGTTCTTAGCTAAATCTAACAGTTAACTCCTTGTCTTTGAGCAAAGGTACTTATTCATTCATTCATCCATTCACTTCATTTGCCTTCCTCTCTTGCCTTCCTCTCCAATAGGGACCCAAAACGGCTTCCATCATTCTCATCCATTTCATCCTCAAAACACTATGAGATAGGTTAGGCTGGGAGGGTGTGACTGGCCCAGGGTCACCCAACAAGCTTCCATGGCAGAGCAGTCGTTTGTACTTGGCTGTCCCAAATCCTAGTCTGACACTCTTAACTACTGCACCTTGGGCATGCATTCCTGTTACAAAGGCCTGTTTCAGTCGTGCTGTCAATCTGTAGAATCTTAAATAGAAGTCATCCAGGAGTGAGAGGCAAGTGGCAGGTACTGGCTCTTTATTCTACAGCAGTTGGGAGAGCACCAAAGGTTCATATCCAAAGGACAGTATTTCAAGAATGGTCTCACTTCACCTAAGCAGCATATAAACTGATTGCCCCCTTAGCTTAGAGTTAGCAGGAGACCTGGCTTGGAGTCCTGCATTCTAGGCACACATTCTGTCTTGTTTTACAAGAATTTACAGGGCGTAAAGGGGCCAAAGGTATAGTGAATCTTTTTGCAGAGCCATGGATTCTGGTTCCACATCTGAAAAGTCTGAACCCTGAGCCTCATGGGCAAGCATCAGTTCTCTCTCTCTGGAGGACTTGTGAAGTCATCAGATGATACCTTGGGCCACCATGGGCTTTATGCATGACCTGGGGCTTCCCTGAGGCAGAGACTTTTGACTCTCATCTGCATAGTCCCCTTCTGCATCAAAGTTGCTACCTGAAGCAGCTGAAGACTAAGCTAGTTTAAGGCACAGTTCAACATGTATAGAATTGTCACTTGATTTGCAGAAACAATTATTTAAACATGGTTTTTTTCTTGCATGCTCTAAATGACTTTACTATAAGATATGATCACAGGCCCGTAGCTACATTGGGTCATGTGGGGGGCCCGGCTCCCCGTCTTTCCATCAGGGCCCCCCAACTTACTATCCATCATTCTATGCATTCAGGCAGGCAGGTGGGCCCCGGACGAAATGCGCTCGCTAACTGGCCAGTGGACAGAGTGCCCGGTGGCCCAGCTCAGCCCTTCTCCGTCACCTCGCCTCACCCCATGGCACTCCGCTCTGCCCTCAGCTGGGCTGCTCCCAGCCGCCACTTCACCATCTCTGGCCCCAGTCGGTTCTTCCCATGCTGAGCAGAGCGAGCGCCCCTGCCTACCCACCTTCCCAGGCACTGACGGTCAGGATGGGGTGGTGAGTGGGTGTGGTGGGGACTGCAGACCCTCTTTCTGGAGCAGGGAGTGGGGCCCCTGGTGGTGGGGTGTCCATGCACAGACTGGGTGGGCATGCTCCTTCGTCCTGGGGCTCCGGGATGATGAGTCATGCTTCAGGCCCGGGTCTGAGCGGCGGGGGGAAGGGAAGGGGGGAGCTGGGCGCAAGGGAACTTGAAAATACACACACACACCCCGCAGCGCACCAGGACTCAGTCGGGGCTGGAAGTCAACTCTTCGGAAGGCCCTGATTCAATTTTTTTTAATTTTAATTTCAGTGGCCCCTGAATTATTTAAAGGCCTCACGATTTAAGAATTCCTGGCTACGGGCCTGTATGATCATGGAGTAGAACTCCCATTTCACAAAAAAAGTGTGACTTGAAATGGGCATAAATAGCTACAGTCTGAAACATGGGGAGAAGGGAAGTATATCCATTTTGTGCTCCCTTAGTGACAACCACATACCCTTTCCCCCTGCCCAGAAACTTTCGTGGTAGTCCAGAATTGGGGCAAAATTTCCAGGACGCCATCATTATGGACTTTATTTGGGTTTTTAGGTTTTTAAACTGTCTTGCAGAATTTTAATGTTTTCTATGTTTTTATGGCATTTTGCCCTTATCTACATCACCCAGAGCCTGGCGTAAGCTAGGATAGGGTGAAATAACAACAACAATAATAGGGGTCATTTCCTGCAGGAGCACACAGGAAGGGAGCTCCGGCAGTAAAGAGCCCAGGGGGTGGGCACATGCAACAAGCCCCACCCCCTGCTCCCAGCAGCCCTCAGTCAGAGCAAGAAGCAGCCAGGTAAGTTGCAGAGTCCCCTCCGCTCCCCTGGTCCAAAACAGTCCAGTGGCACCTTTAAGACCAAGTTTTATTCAGGTAAAGCTCTCTCTCCTCTGCGAGGACAGATCTGCATGTTCCCCCCCCCAATAGCTAGCAATCCAAAACAGTCCAGTGGAGCCTGAGCAGTGGGTGTTGCCTTCTGACACACTTCCGGTGATGTCAGGGGGTGTGGCATATGCAAATGAGTTATACTAATGAGCTCCTGCACCTCTTTTTCTATGAAATGACCCCTGAATAATAATAATAATAATATTCCCAGTCCAACATGGATTTGGAAGCCACATTTTAAGGGTAATTTAAAAGGGGAGGGGAATGGCCTTTTAATCATGCTTTAATCATACCATGACTGTGAGTACAATCAAATGACAGGTACACTGAAAGTCAACTAATAAGTTCTTAATAAGAATGACCATTGATCTATTAATGCCAGCATCATCTATTCTGCCTGTCAGCAGCTATCCAAGATCTCAGTAGCAATATTTCAGATCACATACTACCTCCTGCTTTTACTTGGAGAGGATGGAGAGTGAACCTGGGGATTTCTGCATGTAAAGCAGATGCTCTACCACTGAACTATGGCCATCTTGATGGAGCCCAACCACAGTTTTAGCACAATTTCCCCCCTTCCCCCCCCCTTTTCTCCTAATGCTCCCTCCTATTCCCCACTCATGGGCATCAGCTATTGGCTAAACATCTCTTCAGTTGATTCTGTTTGATCACTGCTCACTCATTCGCCTTATTTACTGCCAAGGCACTTAACAAGTAATTTGTTTTGTAAAGTATTTTCTTCATCAATTTAGAAGACATAAATCCATCATAACCAAGCGTTCTATGCACATTACCCTGCACCATTTTTATTTTATTTTTTTGGATGGCATCCTATGACCCTCAAAGTCTGAAGTGTTATGATTTCTAATTGAGTCCTGAAAGCATCAGACTATGGAAAATCATGAGGGCTTTATATGTAGTATCGTTACTAATGTCCCTGTAAATGTACAGAGCAACTACAAGTATCCAGGGGTCGTTTCGTAGAAAAAGAGCTAGGGGAACTCATTAGCATATGCCACACCCCCTGCCATCACTGGAAGTGTGTCATAAGACCACATCCACCACTCAGTTAGTCTTAGTCTTAAAGGTTAGTCTTAAAGGTGCTATTTGTTAGTCTTAAAGGTGCTATTTGAACTCTTGGACTATTTTGCAGCAACAGACTAACACAGCTAATTCCTTTGAATCTAAACCCACCACGCAGGCTCCACCCCCAAAATCTCCAAGGTATTGCCAACTCAGAGCTGGTGAGCCTATCTGATGGCACATGTGGGGG
>NW_015172580.1:704294-723527 GCF_001447785.1 Gekko japonicus
ACCCACCCCTCAGTTAGTCTTAGTCTTAAAGGTTAGTCTTAAAGGTGCACCTCACCCAGGGGAACTGTGATCCCCCGCGTTCCCCCCCGAAATGACCTCTGCAAGTATCTTTGCCCCCATTTCTCAGGGTTCATAGAATGTTGGAGTCTAAGGGCATACAACTCTTTATACTTTCCATGCTGCCGTAGGTCAGATAGTCCACACAGGAAACAGATTTCTGCGATTCCCTCTCTTCATTTCTAATGTTTCAGTGTGTTTCCTGAATGATGGTTTCTGTAGTAAATACATATCAATGTCCATGTAAAGACATAAGGAAAGACAGGTATATATTTTCAAGTGCTGGACAAAATTTACATCTTCCACTTTCAGGTTTGCTGTTTACCTAATTCCAAAGACCAAACAGAAGGAAATTCAGGTAGCCAGGGCAACCCACTTCCAGCTGCAACCCACTTCCCCATGGCTTCTCGACAAGCTGCTCCCCAAAGTCAGGGAACTTCCTGCAGTAGCCTCGAAAGCAACATTAAAAATCTGCAGATGAAGCCATTGGGGGAGTCCCCTTGTGACACAGAATTCTTACAAACACATAAGGGATTCCTTGGATCTACCCCTCACGCTTATTTTTCAATTTACTGTACTAATAGTTGCAGAAGGCGAAGAGAGAAAAAATGGATACATATTAAAAAGCTGTATATGACTAAGGAGCTAGCTTGAAATAATTGCGTATAATTCTGTAGACTGCTATGCAGTTCCACTGACTTCCCCATGAAAGTTTTTATTTTTGGACTTGTTAAAATAATTTTCACACCTAGCCTGGACGTAAACTAGCTACGGAACTTCTGCTGAGATCCATATGAATGTTGTACTTGCAAAAAAATGCACTTCCAAAAAAGGCATCTGTTCTACTGTGCTTGCCTCTGCAAGACCATTATTTCCATATTTTTTTTTAAAGGAATGGTTGTTTTATACAAAAATTACATTAATTGCTCTGCCTTCTAGACAAAGACCCAAGTCACTTAGCTGTTTTGACAAGCCATAACATGCCATTTGGCACTTTATGAAGGGGGGGAATCATTAGTCAACAATTCATTATTGGATTAGATTGAATTGGCAGTGATCATCGCGACAGCCTTGGCCCAGGATGCAAGTGGAATTTGAGTAGTTAGGCAAAATGTAATTATGTAACTAAATGTTTGTGCAAAGGGCTGTTAGGGTTGTGCAGACATTACATGGGTCGGTTCTCTTGTTTATTACGTGACTGTTTTTTTTCCAGAAGAATAAGTGACTCAAAACTCATTCACACATTGCATGAAAAGAGCTTTAGAGGAAGAATAATGAAGCTGCAAGGACAAAGAACGGGCTCCGTTAAATAGCTGAAGGACACTAGAATGTGTTTAAACTTCCATGAGAACACCAGTGCTTTTGACAACAAAATACTCTGTACTTAGCACTTCGGCAGATGGTGTCCAGCCTTTCCCATTGACACCCTGTGCAGCTTGTTGCTTGTGGAACTATTTCATAGAGTCGTAGAGTTGGAAGGAACCTCCAGGGTCATCTAGTCCAACCCTCTGCACAATGCAGGAAATTCACAAATACCTCCCTCCATCCCCCCAGTTACCACTGTTCCAAACCCAGAAGATGACAAAAAGCCTCCAGGATCTCCAGCCAAACTGGCCTGGAGAAAAATTGCTTCCTGACCCCAAAGTGGTGATCAGCATTTCCCTGGGTGTGTAAGAAAGGGTGTATAAGCACTGAGGCAACCCTTCCTGCCCTCCCTCTCATGATCCGCCTAAATTCACAGAATCAGCATTGCTGTCAGATGGCCATCTAGCCTCTGTCTGAAAACCTCCAAAGAAGGAGAGCCTACCACCTCCCGAGGAAGCCTGTCTATATAGTTCAAAATAGGGTCATAGGGTGGGCTGTGGTGGCTCAATGGTAAATGGTTGTGGGAGAAACTGTGGTTCAATCCCCGGCATCTCCAGAGAAGCTGATATGGAAGACCTCTACTAGAGAGCCACTGCCAGTTGGAGTAGATAGTACTGACCTTGATAGACCAGTGGACTGACAGTATAACGCAGCTTCGTGTGTTCATGGAATTACTGATAAAATGAACCCCAGATCATTAAGCTCTCTTATTGAAATGAAACTCGACTACTCCGTAGTCCGATATAATACTTTGCATATGCATAACGATATTCTGTTTAGGATTCCATCACGCCTTTCCCCAGCCTTATGCAGGTAAACAGTATTGCTTTCTAAAATCACGACCGCCAGCACAACACCGTTATTCTGAAACGCCGGTCTTTTAATTTAATAGATGTTCCTCTGCCCTTTTTCTGCAGTTGGGATGACAGCTATCACAACATAAGCAGCTGTGTCACTGCCCTGAAGAGAATGGCTCTGGCCATGCAAGAAAAACATTTCCCCCATTCTAATCCGTAAATACAGTACAACTCTAGGAGTTTGGGGTAAATAATTTAAATGCTAATATTCTGGCTGAACTTCTTTCGACAAAACTTATATATTTCCACCCAAGTAAAAAAAACAGTTAACTACAAAAATGAGCAACATAGTTCTTTTGTGGTTATTTGGAATCTCCCTCCCTTTTCGTTCTTCGCGTTTGAGCTCCATATATTGTTACTGGTTGAGGTAAAATATGTGCAAGGAAGATATCAGATACGCAGTGCAGCTGAATTAATGTTTTTGTTGGACTCACAGTACATTTCCTGTGCAAAAGCGAACATATAAAACGGCATCTTGTAACTCAACAAGTCTGCCTCTCAGGCACACAGGGTTAGATCTGCTGAGTCTAGAGCCAAATAAAAATGTTATATGTTTTATTTTCTGGATGCCTTAGCTGAGTAGTATTTCTCACCATTCTTTTGCATAATTAAGAAAAGTGTTCCGCCACCTAGACCATGCTAATTAGAGGTGGCACAGGCAGCTTTATTGGCATAATACAGAGAAGATACCAGATACATTAATGCTATGCCAAGCCATAAGCAGGCATTCTCTGAGTCATGGAACTGGTTTTTTGTTGGCCTGACAAAGCTGGAGCTAATCACCATGATGAACTCAGAAGGTTTCTGGTGAAAATTTCAAACCTCTTTCAAGTTCTCATTCCTCCTATCTCCATCACATAATGTTGTGCATTTCCTCACCTCCAGTCCACATTTATTGGCTCCCACTGGATGTGTTTGATAGGAAACGCATGATATGATCATGCTGATTCATACCTACTTCTTACAAAAGGGAAAAAAGGGAACTTGACACTGGGTTGCTATTTTTTGGAAGGAAAGTCTATATTCATCATCATATCTAGTTCCATCCTAATATAGGAGTGACGTATTAGAGAAGTTTTGTGCCATCATATGTGCCTTAATGTAAAATCATGGAATTGGAAGGGGTCATACAGACTATCTAGTCTAACCCGCTGCTCAATGCAGGATCAACCTAGAGCATCCCTGACAAGTATTCATCCAGCCACTGCTTAAAGATCACCAGTGAGGAGGAGCTCACCACCTCCCTAGGCAGTGGATTCCACTACTGAACTACTCTTACTGTAAAAATAAAATCCTGATATCCAGCTGGTATTTTCCTGCCCATAATTTAAGCCCATTATTGCGAGTCCTATCCTCTGCTGCCAACAGGAACAGCTCCCTGTGACAGCCTTTCAAATACTTAAAGAGAGCAACCGTGTCCCCCCTCAGCCTCCATCTATAGCCTGAAAAGCAAAATCTTACGTTTTCAGAACAGACCCTTGTCAAATTAACAAGAGAAATGTCCAAGATTTCCATATGTAATTGCACTTTAAATGATGTGATATGTATGCATACCCTGATCATTTCCACCATTAATCAGCATGGAATGACCATCTGTGAAGATCACCACATTGCAACACCCCCTCCCAGAACAGCCAAATGTTGAGTTAACAGGACTGCAGATTTAATAAAGATCTGAAAGTAAGATGGTTGTCAACCTAAACAGTCAGGAATTCCATTCAGTACCTGTTCTGTTACCAGTTTAATCAGAGCAAGTGAGGCATCGTTCATACTATCTCCTTTCCTCTGTGGTCACCCTAAAATGGCAGGAATCAGGAACAGTCTCAGCCAATGTTCCCTCTAAGCTATGGAGTCTTGTGAGCAAAAATTCTACCTTGTGAGCGACTGGCATTAAAGTTGTGAGTGAGCAATTTGGCCGCTGCAGAAATTAGTTTGCTCTGAAACTGTCCTTCCTGAGCGAAGACAAAAATGTGTGAGCCGGAGGCTAAAAAACTGTGAGCTAGCTCACACTAACTCAGCTTAGAGGGAACACTGGACTCTCAGCTCCTCAAAATTATTTCTAGAAGATCAATGTATGTGCGTAAGGGACTCAAGCAACCCACACTGCCAAATTTTGGACTACAGGAAGCATGCCAACATCATGGAGTTCCCATCCCCATAGACAAACCAAGCTACTCCAGCCGAAATGAGACCATGCTGAGCCAACAGAAGGCTCTCCCTGACCCTTGCTTCTGTTTCCTCCCTAGTATTTATCATCATTTTAATCGAAATTAACCCAATCAAAGAACAAATACCAATTTCAGTCTTTCATCTCCATCACTGTTTATCTAGTCTAGCAAAGAACAGAACATGGTGAAACAGACAAATAGGCCACCGGAGCCAATCAGGAACCTGTGTGTCTACAAAAATCTATTTGCAGGGCAATCCTAACAGAATGGACTTCTGTGGATTTAGAAGGGTCCAAATCTGTTTAGGATTGCACTGTACATTGATCAGGTGGACAGTACAGAAGAAACAGTGATTGGTCACTGTTCCAAGTGACACATTGACTCTGTGCTGATTGTGACCCTTTAGTGAAACCACACTAGTCTGTTTGTGTACCTTCTAATACCGGTTTGCTCTAGTTTGAATCTACCAGCTGAATCCACAAAATACCTGGCCTGGGAGCAGTGTTCCCTCTAAGCTGAGTTAGTGTGAGCTAACTCACTGTTTTTTTAGCCTTGGGCTCACACATTTTTGTCTTAGCTCAGGAATGATAGCTCCAGAGCAAACTAACTTATGCAGTAGCTAATTAATGCCAGTAGCTCACACAGTAGAATTTTTGCTCACAAGACTGCAGCTTAGAGGGAGCATTGCTTGGGAGTACAACTAGGGAGGGGAAGTGGAGGGTATAAGCCTGAACAATCTACCATGGAAATTTGCCTTGCAAGTGTTACCTTATATTAGACCTGGTATAATCTTTCTATAAGTTGCCATTCCTGTACAATCCTTTTCTCGTTCTGTCTTCATTCTGTTTCTGCTCGTATATTTCCATGGTCTGTGTCCGGTATTCTGCAAGCAGGACCAGGAAGGTCTCCTCGAGTGGCAGGACCCACAGGCTTAGATAGCAAGGCTTGAGCATCATCAGAAACTGGGGGCAAGAAGGGACACAGGCTTATACCTCATGGACCAGTTGACCCATCAAGCTTCCACTCCCAGCCCCAGGCTTAAATAGGCAAAGAAGACAGCCACTCCTCTGCTCTGAGGGCAGCACCTGGGACTCACCTAGCCAGGTTTAACTGGGGCCAGAATCCTGGAAAGGATTACATCTGCCAAGATCTGGCCCAGGAGGTGGAGCACAGGCTGCCAGCCTGGCCCTGTGTCTTTGCTGGGCTATCTTGGCATGAGCCCCCTGCCTCCACCACTCCTGCTAGATGGTAGTGGTTTCTGGTGGGCTTGTGAACAAGTCCTGGGCTGGCACTTAGTTGTCCCAGGATCTGGGGAAGTTCTGGTGGAGGAGTTCCTTCTGTGGTTCTGGAGGATTTCCCAATGCATGTTCCTCAGGGGCAAGTTCTGGAGCAGATGGCCAGGGTCATCTGCCCTGCAGAGGCCTTCCGGAGTTTACTGCTCTCCCCTCAGCTATGTCTCTGGCTCCTCAAGTTCCTCATAGGTCCAGAGCCAGCTCAACAGGGGTCATTACAATCTGGGTCACAGGATCTTGTCTTCATTTGTCATCACTTGCTTCTTCAACACTTTATGATCAATAGACTGCTCCATGAAACAGTGTTCCATCTGAGGTGATATGAAAGTTTTGTCTTTCATGTTTGATCTGTGATGTTTATTCCCATATAGGAGCCCAAACTCGATATTTATTCATCGAGCGATAAATATGCAAGCACATGTGAATCATCCCAGCCACTTTTCCTGCCTTTACACAGTTCATACATTTCCCAGCTTGCCTATGTGTACACAAATTTCACATTTGCAATACAGGTCTAAGGAAGTCTACAGAACAATATTATCACCATATTCCATCTTTCCTTTGCCCTGAATTCAAACAGAACAATAGAAAAGATGTCCCTGAGGCATCTTAAGACACATTAGGCAAGCTTCCTAATTTGCAACTCAGAACTTCAGCACTTGGCTAGAAAATACCATCAACGTACCATCTGGAGTCCATTTGTAATTACTGTAGACTTGTCTGTACATACTCTACTGCAAACAGTAGGAGAGCCAATGAATATCATTGCAATAATCTATTTGTTTAGAAATCTTAAGAGAAAGCCTAATTGGTTAAAATACTGTAAAATTGCTTTTCTGCATCTGACTGATTCATCTGAAATAATTATATGTTATCCACTCATATAGATTTCATAATAAGTTTCAGAATGAAAAATGAGGCATTTCAAATGAGAAAACAGTTTGACTGAGACATCCATATTTTTCAGGTGTTATACTGTACCCCAAATTATAAACGTCAGTTTACTGCCATACATTGGGAGAAAACAAGCTTGTGAGTTCAAGAGAATGCAGGCACAAGTGAACCAGTTCCTTCCAGCTGGAACTAGGTTGTTACTATAGCAACACCCAAATGACAGACAGATTTTTTTTTAATGTGCAGAGGTCTACTGTGATAACAGAGCTCCAGGATTTCAGCCAAATGGCTTCAAAAAACTCTTACAGTACCAAATGCTTTTAAGTATCTCCTTATTCCTTTTAAATGCAGCATTCACCCAAATTGGTCATAAATGTTCTGCCTTGAAAGTACCGCATTCCATCAGAGTCCACACAATCTAAACTAAAGACTTTCTCTGTAGGCTTTTGAACATATAATAAAGCCATACTTTAGTGCTGAGCTCTGCAGGGTGCAAATCAGGAGCTATGGGATTCACGTGCAAGCTCCTTGCTCACTGCACGACCAGGACAGCTGGTAGGAGATGGAGGGTGCATGATATGGGTCTACAGGATCGTCAAGTTAACAAAAAAGAAACTTGTGGGCAGAACCCTCCTAGTAAGGAATTTACATGATTAAGAAGAAACAATCACTGCTTACTTATTCCTACATAACTCTCAAGGCCTGCTCATGTTCTTCAGCCTTAGTTTTGTGGCTTTCTCTACCTCTGGTTGTGGTCACACATGGGAGATAAAGTGCAGGGGAAGCGAGGCTATTTACCCCGGAGGAAATTGACCCACAATTGTGCGATCACACAGTTCTTTGATGCTGCATAGCCCGCCAATGCGTGATCAGATGCAATCGCGGGTGAGTCGGGGTTTTTTGCTGTTTGTTGTTAATTCACTTAAACGGAGGTTCAATTAATTGCATCTCCACACTAAGGACTTCCTATGGCAGTATGCAATGATGCACATACTGAGAAGGGGGAAAAAACAAGGCACGGAGTTGGGACGGCCTGATCAGGCCATCCCGGTGCCATGAAAGCGCGCTGGAGCGATCACACAACAGAGGAAAGTCAGTCTGTGGCCTGTAGCAACCTGTTTGTTACTGGACTTTCCCCAGTATCTTTTTACTCCGCTTCTGTGGCAGAGCGAAACAGGTTGCTAATGGGTGCGGGATGCTGGGCAGATGTTTCCATGCCGTCTGATCACGCCCTTTAAATCCGCCCAGCATTTGTGCCTATGGCGCAGCTAATTGTGCGTGTGATCGCAGCCTCTGATTCCCTTTTAGACTTAGTGCTGGTCTGCCTGATGGCCTCCTATTCACCTACTTCCTATTTAAGTAATCTTCTTGTCCTACCCACCCTTACTTTGCTGGATTCTGCAAAGGTCACAGAACTCAGCATCTAATACCGTGGTTCTTGATCATTAATGTGCTCCTTGCCACCAAGTGCTCAACACTATCGTCAAATGTTCTCCAACATGCATAGAACAATTGGTACATAAAAGAAGCCCTCCAAACAAGGCAACTTGATGTACACAAGTATATTTACAGTATGTTCACATAAGATACAAATCTCATGCATATATTCAATGAGAACCTTGTGCCCAATTACCATCCTTAGTGTTAGATTTGAGTCCTATTTGCCATGAGTTCTTTCTTTTTTAAAAGGGGCTTCAGGTAGAAATACAGTATCTGAGTTTTTATCCTCAAGATGACGTAAGCAGTATAAATAACCCTCCAGTAACCAATATAGATAAACCCCCTAGATGGCTGTCAGGGGCAAATGGGGGGAGGGAGTGGCCAAAAATCCTAAACTTTTGTCCCCAGAACAAAGTTAGAGTCCAATGACACCTTTAAGACCAACAAAGTTTTATTCAAGATGTGAACTTTCATGTGCGTGCGCACAAAAGCTCACATCTTGAATAGAACTTTGTTGGTCAAAGGTGCCATTGGATTCTAACTTTGTTCTCTTGCTTTAGACCAACACAGCTGCCCACCTTGTTTTGCCCCCAGAGATTAACTCCCAACTGAGGTACTTCTAGAGGAGAAACAACTGAGGGATTTCCCAACTGAGGTACTTCCAGAGGAGAACTGGCTTTGCCTTGTGCTGACTGTGCTGGTAATATAGTACTGGGTAACATCTGATTCACATGTACCTTACCACATCCATCTTTCCTTCCACCAAATATGCAGCATCAAGATTTTCAGATCACTACGCAGAGAGGCATAGGGCCCACATTAATAATAACTTTTTCACAGGACTGTACCTCTGAATTCCATTAGCTTGTCACTCTACTGTGTCCTATTTTTCCTCTCTGCCAGTATCAAATGCCAATGAGGACACACTTTATGTAGGCTCTAGTCTACAACAGTTTATTTCACAATAAATCTGTTAGCCTTGAAGGTGTCATAAAGCTTTAAACAAATTCTACGCACTGTCCATGTCCTTAGTGCCTAACTTCCATTGCTACAGTTGATAGGTTTTAAGTAGATCCCTGTTGGATCTACACAGATCACATTCATTAAACTTATAAGGATATCATATCCATACTATATTCTATGGTATAGGAAACACAAATGCTTGCCTAAAACCCACAACTACAACTAATACATCTATAGTGCAATCTATGCAGAGTTACTCCAGGCTAAGACCATGATGGGCAACTGTGCATAGAACTGTATGGGATACAAACATTTATATAAACTGTATTTTTAATACGCAAGTATCAAAAAATCATATACCATTCAGCATAGAGGCAACATCCCAAATACATTATTCATAATGGTAACTAACACTAATTTACATAAAAATTAGTAGCATATAAACTCTGCCAACAAGTCTTACTGCCAAGAGAAGCTGTCAATCCAAAAATGGAAATATTGTATACAAACTTTCTAATACAGTATATTCAAGAGTGTTGTACAAGTGTACATGTCATGGGCATCTGGCAGTCTTTGCATTTCCATATGAAACCTCTTCTTAGAAATCCATAATAAGGGGTTTTTTAAAAAAATAACTGTAGTTATTCTATGTCCTACAGATTTGGGACCTATTTAACTACTGAATAGAAGAATGGCAAGTATTTTCTGAAACAGTCCCATATTGCTTAGGTATAAAAATGACTACACTAGTGGCAGTCAAACTTTCTACCTGCACAGAGTAGGAATAAATAATTCTGGTGAATTCCTGCTCTGTTGGGGAAAGGACGTGGGGGGTGTCTCAAGAATCCTTCTTTACAAGGGATATCCAACACCTGCTACAGGTTTTTCAACTGTTTAGAATCCAACAAGAAGAGAAGGCAGATTAAGAAATGTGAGATGGGAGATGGCTAACAAACACAAGAATGCAGGGCTTTTCTGAAAGAATAAGGAAATACAGTCTTATCAGACCAGTGGAGCACTTTTATGGGATTTGAGCACTGTTCTGCAAAGCCCATTTGTCAGGACATGTTCTCACATATTTCAGACCACAAAAAAGGCAGGTAATTCAATACATGTGATTGGCTCCAGGCACAATGAAGTTTGATTGGCACTTGCTGTGCCCAACTGAAGACCGGCCAATCTTATGCAAATAGGGCATGCCCCAGGGAGATGTGGAGTGCAAACCTACTGGTGTGTGTCATTGTCCAACAACTGAAGTGGCAACTTCTAAATGGCAGTAGAAAATATAGGAGACAGAAGATTACTCTGGTCTTTTCTCAGCAATACAATTTAGATTAGTACCATATTTAGGATCCAACGTGCTTCAAAACCAAACAGGTTTTCAGTGAACAATTGGAAGCACTGTTGAGCAAAAACCCTACCTGCCCCCAACTTGTAAAAACACTTGGCAAGCACCAGGAAATGTGTCAGAGAGCATAGCACCCGGGGGCACTACTTTGGGGACCTCATAAGAACATAAGAACATAAGAGATGCCAATGTTGGATCAGGCCAAAGCCCCATCCAGTCCAACACTCTGTATCACACAGTGGCCAGAAATACCAGTGCCATCAGGAGGTCCACCAGTGGGGCCAGGACATTAGAAGCCCTCCCACTGTTGAGTCTATCTTTTCAATAGATGGAACACAGGTGTCACAAACATTCCCTACAAACTAACAAACTAATTTTCCACAGTAGTCCAATGGGACTTCTTTACACAGAGAGTGATTAAAATGTGGAGTTTGGTGACAGAAGATGTAGTGATGGCCACAGGAATCAACAGCTTTAAACAGAGATTAGATTGATGTAATGTATTCAGCCTGACAAGCCCGGACTTGCCTGGGCTGGCCAGGCACAATTCCTCTGTAGCTTCAAGTCAAAAGACAATGGGTCCGTAGGATCCTAGCCGGCCCAATCAAAGGGCTATGTCCCCATCTTTTCAATAGATGGAACACAGGTGTCACAAACATTCCCTACAAACTAACAAACTAATTTTCCACAGTAGTCCAATGGGACTTCTTTACACAGAGAGTGATTAAAATGTGGAGTTTGGTGACAGAAAATGTAGTGATGGCCACAGGAATCCACAGCTTTAAATGGAGATTAGATTGAGGATGGGCCTATCAGTGGCTACTAGCCATGGTGACCAAGGGGAATCTCCCCATTCAGAGGCACCAATCCTCTGAATCCCAGAGCCAGGAGGCAACACCAAGGGAAAGCCTCTGCCTCTCTACCTTGTTGCTGGCCCTCCAGAAGAACTGGTTGGCCACTGTGTGAGACAGGATGCTGGATTAGATGGACCACTGGTCTGATCCAGCAGGGCTCCTCTTATGTCCTTATATTCTCAGAACTCTAGGTGTTGTCTTTAAAAGTATCTCGTGGTTGACCTACATGTTATGATCCCCACACAATGTTGTTTAAAATTACTCCACAATACAGTTGCTCCCACACAACAAGCTCAACCACTCAACATGTGAATTATATGTTTGCAGTGAAATTGAAAGTCATTATTAAGTCCCAGGAAGTTCTGATCAGAGGACAATGCTTCTTCCCATAAAATGGACTGGTGTACAGTGATGGAAGTCAGCAGGGCTTAGAACCAGCAGCCGCTGTTGTCAGGGAGGAAATTGTATGAGCCATGAAGGAACTAAGAATGGGTGTCGGTAGCTGGGAAATGAAGCTTATACCTCACAAGCGTCCACGCAAAAAGTTTAAAAACCTTCTTCATGCTTAATTTGTTTCTTTTGGGGCCCCCCCAGTGATGTGAAATATTTTAATCCAATCTAAATTATTCTTCGGTGGTTAATATTTATGAATATTGCAGAGGAGAAAGTTGCAATTGGTAGACATAAATATTTATGCAAAGTGCCCCAAAGCTGCTGGAATAAGAGAGAGCCAAACATAATTTGTTTGTTTAAAAATATTGTTTCCTCCCTACCCTTCATTCATAGTGGCTTGCATACTCAGAAAACATGCTGTAAATAGAAAGTTGAGGAACAACATAAAACTATGTTGTGTTGTTAATGCTAGGTATCAAAATAAAGAGGCCGCATGGTTTCAAAGAGGAGCGCTCTTTAATAAATCCACCACTTTCTCTGTCTGGAGCAACCCTGAGTACAACTTCCTTTTCCCCCCTGTTTCTGCCCACACCAAGTCCTGGAGTGGACTAAAGCAGCTAAATCATTGGCCTGGATTCAAGGAGCAGAGTTGTCAGAACACCACGCTAGAGCATTCTAAATTAACAGATCACTGCCATTAAAAAAAACCCCTAGAAGTAAGTTTTAAAACGAGAAAGCTCTAGAAAACCAGGTTGTTTTATGCCCTTTGAGGAAAAAACAGCAGCAAGGGTGCCCTCCAGATCTCCTCTAGCAGTCCCATTCCACAAAATTGCAGCCGCGACAGAAAAAGGATGGGATGGTGCCACTGATGCCTGCATGGGACGGGCCCTGCTAAAGAAGATGGCTGAGGACCTAAGCTGGCATGTGGCTTCATACAAGGAGAGATGGTCCTTATATAAATTCAAACTTCTACATAGAGTAATGTCACTCACTCACTCACTCAGGGCTATTTTGGGGCAGGAACGCACAGGAACGGAGTTCCGGCTGGCTTCCAAGTTGGCCACACCCAGCAGGAACGCATTAGCATAATAGGCCACACCCAAAAGCAGAAACTCATCAGAACTGGCTACATTAGGGGTATGTGGTCTAACATGCAAAGGAGTTCTTGCTACAAAAAAACCCTGGGTTTGGACAACAAACAAGGTAAACAGAATAAGAAGCAAAAGGTGGGTGTGGCTGGATGAGCACACTTCTGGTAACATGGGGGAGTGGCCTAATATGCCAATGAGCTGTGCTGTCAGGGGTGTGGTCTAATATGCTAATGGGTTTCTGCTGTTGGGTGTGGCCTATTATGCTAATGAGTTCCTGCTGGGCTTTTTCCACAAAGAAAGCCCTGCACTCACTCATTTGTCACTTCCTGGGGAACTTTCGATTTCCACAACACATAAAAAAAAAACCAGAAATATGGAGCAGCATAATTTCTAGAAAGGCTCAGAAACATGACATTCTTTTCCTCTGAAATGTGAGGCACGAAGTAACAGCTTTATTCTTTTGTAGAAATGCTGACTTGTTTGCTCTTCACTCACTCATTGGTCACTGAGAGAGAGTTTCCAGACTGCTAAGGCTTTTCCGTGATACATGGAAAAGTAAAGTATAATTCAGATGTGTTTCATTACACCTTCATTTCTGGAGAAGCCCAGAAACAGAACATTCTCCCTCAAAATATGGGACATGAAGGCTGTGATCACACACACTAAATAATCCACTTTCAATGCACTTTCCAACTGGATTCTGCCAGTTCACACAGTGAAATCCAGTTGGAAAGTGCACTGAAAGTGGATTGAAAGTGGATCAGTGTGTGTGTGTGTGTGATCACAGCTGAAGGGTGACTCATAAAGAGCTGACAAAGAGCAAGAAAAAGCACAGACCAAACGTTGGGCTCACACTCAAAGCCTCCTCAGGCTGGAAAAGGGGGATTTGTAGTGGCAAAGTAAGTCTGAAAGTTGGGCAAACTGCCCATGCCCCAGGACTTTGCCCATCATATACTTTAACAGACTGAAGGTGGAAAGTTTCTGTGGCAGCTGAGAATGTAGTGATGCTTGCAGAATGGCAAGCTGTACATGCTGATAAATAAAATACATTTCTCCCTTCTCCTAGGAATCTTCGTTGTGGGATTCTGTGCAGGTTTTTAAACACGACGGCTGCCGCTTTTGCAGACTTCAGCATTCATGTCACACCTCCTTCCCTGCCCATTCAGCTCACTCTGGGCAACATGTCCCCTTTTGCAGCGTACACTTTGAAGGGCGCCTCAGTTACTTCTTGGCATTGCAATCCAGTTGCCTGAGGCAACGTTACAATCCTCCAGGGGAACTCTTTTCGCTATTTAGTGTATGGCAGGGAAAAGAAACCCCCCATCCTAGCAACGAACATAATATTCCTTTAGAAGCAATTTCGCTTTAATTTAAACTGATATAAAGTCCAGAAGGAAGGATTTGAGGGAAGAAGACAAGATGTGTCTACTAATAGGCTCTCATCACCCTGGTGGCTGAGTTTCTCATCCATAATGACTTCAGCTGCCTTCCCAAAATCAATGGGTAAGGCCCACTGATGGGACTCACGTGCAAAGCGCAATCACGGTTGCCACATTGGATTGGTGAGGCTGGGAGGTATATGTCTCGTTTTTCATAAAGGGATGGGTTCCAATGTTCCCTCTAAGCTGTGGAGCCTTGTGAGCAAAAATTCTGCTTTGCGAGCTACTGGCATTAAAGTTGTGAGCGAGCGATTTGGCGGCTGCATAAATTAGTCTGCTCTGGAACCATCCTTCCTGAGCTAGGACAAAAATGTGTGAGCCAAAGGCTAAAAAACTGTGAGCTAGCTCACGCCAACTCAGCTTAGAGGGAACACTGGTTAGGACTGGTAATGCAGTCAAGGGAAAACCAGGTATGACTGTGTGCTGAAGTCCTTCTCAGGTTGTTTACTAGTGTTCCCTCTAAGCTGAGCTAGGGCGAGCTAGCTCACAGTTTTTTAGCCTCCGGCTCACACATTTTTGTCTTCGCTCCAGGAGGATGGCTCCAGAGCGAACTAATTTACGCAGCAGCCAACTTGCTCGCTTGCAACTTCAATGCCGGTAGCTCACTAAGTAGGATTTTTGCTCACAGGATTCCACAGCTTAGAGGGAATGTTGGTTGTTGCTATTGTCATTATCAGTCAGGTGTGGGGAATCTCAATGCAGGCACATCTCCTGTGGGGAAATCGTATTTTCCCACCACACAAAGAGCCATACTTTGTTGTCAGGAAAATGCAGATCCTTCTGCAGCTCTTACACCCATCGCGTTGTTCCTGAATACATTTCTGCTGCTCTGGAAAAGGGTCATGCCAGCAACCAAGCAAGGAAGGCACTGGGAACAGATGGAGACTGGCAAGGCTGTCCTTTCCCCCCATGTTCCCAGAGCCTGGAAAGGCACAGGAGTACCTGCCACCAGTGTTCCCTCTAAGCTGAGTTAGTGTGAGCTAGCTCACAATTTTTTAGCCTTTGGCTCACACATTTTTGTCTTCGCTCAGGAAGGATGGCTCCAGAGCAAACTCATTTATGCAGGAGCCAAATCGCTCGCTCACAACTTTAATACCAGTAGCTCACAACGTCGAATTTTTGCTCACAAGACTCCACAGCTTAGAGGGAACATCGCCTGCCACTGGTTCATCCTTGTAATGGCAGCTGCTGCCTTTGCTGAGTCAGGGAAGGGCTGCCGTGGCAACAGGCAGAGTAAGCAGAAGCGACTGTTGCCTTGAAAAAGATCAATGCTGCTGCTGACAAGGCCAAAATAAGATTGATGGAGATCAGAAGCACTGATTCCTCATCCTCTCCAGGAAGGCAAGGCGAGGCAAAGCAGTCATGCCAGTCTCTCTTGCCAGGAGTGAACTGGGACGTCTGGATGGCCCTTAGGGTTGCCAGCTCCTAGGTGGTGGAATGGGGATCTCCTGGGATTACAATCGATTTCCAGACAACAGAGATAGTTCAGCTGGAGAAAATGGCGGCTTTGGAAAGTGGATGGTATAGCATTAAGTCCCTCCTTTCCCCAAACGCTACCATTCTCAGGCTCCGCCCCCCCAAATCTCCAGGTATTTCCCCACCCAGATCTGGCAGCCCTAATGGCCCAGGAGCAAGCCAGGCTGAGCAGCCCCTGTGGCACTCCAAGTCAGCTCCAAGTCACCAGCTTCCAAGCTGGTGAGTAGCATCCACAAGGGGCCATCCACTCACCCGTTGCCTTCTCCTGGCAGCAGTTCAGGAGGAGACAACAAGCCGGCTGGCACCCACTGTTGGCAGGGCTGGCCAGATCTGCGCTGAGTGGTTCCTGCAGCACTTACAGTGCTACTGGGCCTTGGGTTTGTTTGCTCTTGGCTGCCAGCAGCCCCCGAGGGCAGTGGCCCCCCACCCAGAATTTTTCTGAAAGCTAAATGGGTCCAGCCCCTGAATCCCTGCTCCAGTGATGTCTGTGTAGTGGAGCTAGTCTGCTTCCTTCTGGTTTTCAAAACAGAGGAAGGGATGCACTGAACAGGGCTATTTTTGGGCAGGAACGCATAGGAACAGAGTTCTGGCTGGCTCCCAAATTGGCCACACCCAGCAGGAACTCATTAGCATAATAGGCCACACCCAACAGCAGAAACTCATTAGGATTGGCTACATTAGGGGTGTGTGGCCTAACATGCAAAGGAGTTCCTGCTACAAAAAAGCCCTGGGTTTGGACAACAAACAAGGTCAACAGAATAACAAGCAAAAGGTGGGTGTGGCTGGATAACCACACTTCTGGTAACATGGGGGTGTGGCCTAATGTGCTAATAAGCTGTGCTGTCAGGGGTGTGGCCTAATATGCTAATGAGTTTCTGCTGTTGGGTGTGGCCTATTATGCTAATGAGTTCCTGCTGGGCTTTTTCTACAAAAAGAGCCCTGCACATGGCTCCCTTGTCAGGAAGGCAGTGTATGAAACAACACATGGGAGGTGTGTGTGTGTGTGTGTGTTGGAATCTGATACAAGCCAATTTTTGCCCTGCTTGTAAATAAAACATGCCAGCTTATTACCATCGGTGGGGCTTTTGCATACGAGACACTAGATTTTCTCCATACTGCTCAATAAGTGTTACTTTGGCTGTCAAGGTGTTCATAAATTTTCATACAGGCAGTAAGAGCAGAAGTGAGTAGAGATGATTTACAATCCCAAATTATGAAGAGCTTCAGACATAAAATCCAGACATTAAAAATCACCAAATACAACATACACCTTGTGTATAAAACCAGCTTCAGTTTTTGTATGCCAGTGAGTTTGTAAAGGAATAAGACAATGCAAAGGAAGGAATTCTTTAATTGGGGAGGGGGCTTAGGGATGGGTGTACAACAGCCAACCCCCCCCCCCGGGTCCAAAGTATAATGAGTTATGTTAAATTGGATTTGTTTGAAGGACATCTGCTGGGTGCTTGAGATTAATGCAATTTTAAATTGATTCTGAACTGGAGAGGCTTCTGGCCTCATTATGCTCCCAATGACATCATTCAAGGAGGAATAAAGGCCCCCATAGAGCCAGTGAACCTCCTACCATGAACAACATACCTCTCTGCCTCCTGATCCCACCCCACTTTACTTACAGGAAGCCTGGGGTGGTGATAGTGGTCCTATCTGTGCAGAAAACGTTTCCTCATGAGCAGAGGTGCACATAGTGCATGGACACTGATGGTGAGTACCACAGATATCCCCACGGTCTCTCCCCTCTGTAATTTTGGGAAAGCAGGCAGTGCAGAGACTAACCAAAATTGAGAGCCCACTTCTGTATGGGCCCAGATTCTTGCAGAGTTTAAGATCCAATCTGAAATCAGTCTCCTCAGGTAGACACATAGGGTTACTAACTCCAGTAACACTGATCTCTGTAGTCTGGGGATCATTTTTAATCCCAGCTAGCAAACCTAAAACACATAGTACCCAGAGTCTGAACTGGCCCATTTGTAAATTCTGTTTTCATATATAATACAGCATGAATATGTGAGAAACTTCGTTTACAGAAACGAGTTGCCTGTAGTAAGATCATACCACATAACTCTTGGCCAAACTACATTTACGTATGACAGGATGTAATTTTCTCTCCTGCACAGGAGGTAGCCATCCTTAGTGGAAGACCAACAGGTGAGGAGGAGATGCTTTACCATTTTGGTGTAGTGGTTAGGAGCATGGACTCTAATCTGGGAGAACCAGGTTGGATTCCCCACTCCTCCACATGCAGCTGGTGGCATGACCTTGGGTCAGTCACAGTTCTTTCGGAGCTGTTCTCTCACAAGCAGTTCTCAAAAGAGCTCTCTCAGCCCCACCCACCTCACAGTGTTTCTGTTGTGGGGAGGGGAGGGGAAAGGAGACTGTAAACTGCTCTGAGACTCCTCCTCCTCCTCCTCCTCCTCTTCTTCTTCTTCATTGTCCTGCCAGCCTTTTTTCCCCGTCATAATCCTCACACATATATGCACACCAGGTATTTATCAATTTATGGAGGAAAAAACATACAGGTACTATATCACAGATGACTGCACATCACGTGTGTAACAGTGTCATTTTAAAGTCACAGAAAGAAATATTTGTTAGCCCAGACAGATTTTATGAAAGATTTCTTGAGTTGCTCCCTCTCCCACAAGTTACACAGGCTTGTCAACCATAATTACCTTTCCCATACATGGTTAGATGCGAGAAATTACTTAAGTACACCACAGATTTCTTTCATAGCATTGGGGAGCACCAGGCCATAGAACTCCCACAGGTATCTTCAAAGTGCCTTACTACTTAACGAAGGTTTTCTCGTGCCCTTTCTTTCTCACTTTTATCACAAACTCAGCAAAATGGTTCCCTGCTTTTTAGCTTTCTGTATGAATCATATCTTCTGCACAGAGGGGATCTGGAGCCATTGTAGATTCAAACAGAAGTGCTTCAATGATATGAAACATCACAATGAAACAGAGACGGGTACTGTCAGCTGTCAGACCCCTCCTCTCACAGAGGGGCAGTTTATAGCTTAGAGAAGCAGAAGAGGAAGAGGAAGAGGAAGAGATTGGATTTATACCCCACCCTTCACTACCCAAAGGTGTCTCAGAGTGGCTTACAAATTCCTTTCCCTTCCCCTCCCCACAACAGACACCCTGTGAGGTAGGTGGGCCTGAGAGAACTCTTGACAGAAACTGCTCTTTTTCAAGAACAGCTGTGCCAGAGTTATGGCTTGCCCAAGGTCATCCAGCCAGGTGCAAGTGGAGAAGTGGAGAATCAAACCCACGCAAAGGTGTCTCAGAGTGGCTTACAAATTCCTTTCCCTTCCCCTCCCCACAACAGACACCCTGTGAGGTAGGTGGGCCTGAGAGAACTCTTGACAGAAACTGCTCTTTTTCAAGAACAGCTGTGCCAGAGTTATGGCTTGCCCAAGGTCATCCAGCCAGGTGCAAGTGGAGAAGTGGAGAATCAAACCCAGTGTAACAGGCCGGATTAACCCCCCGGCCAGAGTAACCCCGGGGTTACTCTGGCCTAGCCTAGAATAACCCCGAAGGGGTTATTGAGGGGTTATTCTGGCCTAGCCTAGAGTAACC
>NW_015172580.1:725463-729635 GCF_001447785.1 Gekko japonicus
AGTTAGTAGGAAAAGACAGCAGCCCCAGAAAGCAGGCCTGGGGGGTTAATCTGGCCTGGGGGGGTTATTCTAGCCTAGGCCAGAGTAACCCCGAGGTTTCTCTGGCCGGGGGGTGAATGGGGGGGTTATTCTAGCCCTCCGGGGTTATTCTAGGCTAGGCCAGAGTAACCCCGGGGTTACTCTGGCCGGGGGGTTAATCTGGCCTGTTACACTGGTTCTCCCAGATTAGAGTCTGCGCACTTAACCACTACACCAAACTGGCTCTTTGGTGTATCATCTCAAAAAAAATCATAGTGGAAGGCACTGCCTGGCCTAAAGTGGAACGAAATGGATGTCAGCCACGTAAGAACCTGGGGAAGTATTTTGGAAGGTGAGTCAGAGTGGCTGACTGGCTAATGGCCTCCTCCATGCCCCAGAGAGATGGATAACAATGGGTCTCCCAAAACCTATTGACTCAACCTTGGACTAATCTCATCAAATCCAACCTTACTTCTTCTGCACCTACTTACCCTAATTAAGTGACACTTAATCAACTATCAGTTCTATTCACCAAACCCATTAGCTTCCCATCCAGTATTTGCAGGGTCATCGACCTCCTTTCACACCCTTTGCATAATTTAGGAAAGCCCATCAAGTTATTGTTTGGGGGGCATCACGTCAGCTTGCCCCTGAGGGCCCATTTTGCCCTATATCAAAAGCACCTAACCACCAGTGCAGTGTGTGTGTTCTTGGATCCATCGTCACACCCCCAATCTGTTGGGTCTTCTCACCTTCTATCCACAAAACGCTATTTATTTGGCTGCTGGCTCCATGGACCTCTTCCCTCTGAGACTGGTAACTATAGCCCTCCCTGAAATCACTTTTCCCCTTTCCATCCTTCCTTTCCTTAGCTAGCTCTGTGTGTGTGTTTATTGTGCATATTTTTGTTTTAGTATTTCCTTTTAATAAAAACGTTCCCGGTTGACATCTGTCTGGTTTATTTTGAGAGTTCTCTTAAGGGAAAAATCCCAATAAACATAGGTGGAGAATCCCAGTTACCCCCTCTTGCTCTGTCTCCTTTAAATTAATTCCCCCAACTAATTAGGAGATCACCTATTTGGGCTAAGAAAGGAACAAACAGTATACCAATATGGCATCCCTTGTTATCTTTCAAAAGAAAGGCATGATTCTTCCCAAGGAGAGAATATACTTTAGATAACTTATTGAATTTGTTCTATTCCCCCTCCCATCTGGCAAAGAAAAGAATTTAAAATGTACATTTTATGCAAAAGATGGAAGTAGAGATTTAGATAACATCATCAGCTGAGATATTTTATAAATCCATCCACCCAAAACCTAATACCGTTTGAACACTATGAATTTTGTGATGGAAATAAAAGCCTGAAGACAATCAAGAGAACATTTATGAGAGATTTAGCATGTCAGCATGAACACTTTGAAATCAGCTTTTTCCCAGTGTGGTAAATCTCATTGTTTTTCATTAAAAGATTGTTGGACAGAAATTTCTCACCTTGTTAAAGTGGGTTGATACAGCGGAAAAAAATTAAAAATATAAATTTAAATAAAAATAAATAGATAAAGCTTTGACAAAAGTGCAGTACCAGCTTAAGAATGAATATAAGAAACTGCCTTAAAATCAGGACACCAAACCTACAGTGCAGTCCTAAGAACACTTCCCCAGTGGATAGACCTGAACAGGAATCTCAGTCAACCTGCTTAGCATCATTCTCCTAATCATGGGGACCTGTTTGATCTGAAAAATTGTAAACTGTCAGAATCTGTGCCTTCCAGGTGGTGTGACCTGACCTCTATTGTGGAGGACTCCTCTAAGAGAAACGCATCAGACTTGCACACTTGGACATTTAGTTGAAACTTTTTTAAAAAAATAGTGAGATGTCCTAAATTGTTTCCTCTCTGTCTTTAATGCACGTTTGTTTACAAAACTGTGTACTACAATAAAATAAAGTCCACAATGAATATTCAGAACTAGCAAAACCCATCAAAACTATAAAAACCCATAGAAACAAATAAAAGCAACTACAGATCGTGTCCTCTGTCTCAAAATAAATTAGTACTGACAAAGACCTCCTCTTTCAAAGGCATGCAAAAGAGGATAAGAGGCAAATAAAAGGGTTGCATGGCCTATCTGGGAAAAGACAACCCACGTAGTTATGGGAACTATGAGAAGGCCATGTTGCTTGTGGTTAGGGTGCTGAACGAAGACCTGGGAGACATAGATGAAGAAGAAGAGAAGAGATTGGATTTATACATCTGAAGGGGTCTCAGAGCGGCTTACAATCTTCTCCTCCACACAACAGACATCCTGTGAGGTAGGTGGGGCTGACAGAACTCTTTCAAGAACTGCTCGTGAGAGAACAGCTCTGAAAGAACTTGTAACTGACCCAAGGTCACACCAGCAGCTGCATGTGGAGGATTAGAATCCGCACTCCTAACCACTACACCAAACTACCCCACCACCTACCCCACTCTGCCCTGAAGCATGCTGAGTAGGGTTGCCAATTCTGCATTTGGAAATTGGACGAGATTTGGGGGACAGAGACCAGGGATGGCAGGGTTAGGGAGGGAAGGGAACTCAGAGTGGTTTTAATTTCACGGACTCAGTCCACCCTCCAAAGCAGCCATTTTCTTCAGGAAACTGATCTTTGCAATCTGGAGATCAGTTGTTATTCCAGGAGTTCGTCAGACCCCACCTGGGCCAGTCTCTCACTCTCAGCCTAACCTACTTCGCAGGGCCCTTATGAGGATAAAATTGAGAAGCATGCAGCAGCACGTTCAGCAAAGGTCAATGACTTCCCTTACTCCACCACACTGCTGCTCTTCTCAGTGTACACATAAATGGATGCAGGAGGTGTGGTGTACCCTAGCAGCAAATCATCCCCCAAAGCAGCCAAAAAAAAGAGAGAGAGAGAGATGGCTCTATAGGGAATTGTGGCCCAGAAGAAGAGGAGGAGGAGGAGGAGATTGGATTTATACCCCGCCCTTCACTACCCAAAGGAGTCTCAGAACAGCTTACAATCTCCTTTCCCTTCCCCTCCCCACAAACAGACACCCTAATAGGTAGGTGGGGCTGAGAGAGAGACCCATCAAAAGCCTAGCCACAGCATTCTGCACTAGCTGCAGCTTCCGGATTTGCAACAAGGGCAGCCCATGTAGAGAGCATTACAGTAGCCTAATCTCGAGGTGACTGTCACGTGGATCACTGTAGCCAGGTCCTCACGGCCGAGGAAGGGAACCAACTGCTGGATCAGCCGAAGATGGTAAAAGGCTGACTTAGCAGTGGCTGCCACCTGGGCCCCCAGTGTTAGGGAGGGGTCCAGGAGCACTCCCAAACTCCTCACCTCCGGGGCTGGCAGCAGTGCCCCGTCAAAGGTTGGGAGAGGGATCCCGATCCCCAGGCCTCCCCGACTCAGGCACAGGACCTCCATCTGCGACGGGTTTAGTTTCAGCCAGCTCAGTCTAAGCCAACCAGCCACGGCTTGCAATGCCCGGTTCAGATCTTCCAGGTCAGAGTCTGAGTGGCCGCCCAACATCAGATAGAGCTGGGTATCATCAGCATACTGGTGACACCCCAGCCCGCACCTCCGGGCAATCTGGGCAAGGGGGCGCATATAGATTTTTTTTTTTAATAAAGATTTTATTGACTCTCCTAAAAAAGGGAGGTATTTCGCTTAAAAGGAAAAATGGGGGAGGGTATATAGTGGGAGAAAGAGAAAGCTGAGTGATATATTAACTGGTAAATTAAACTGTTAGTAATGTCCAAACATTCTTCTTAGGCTTCTTCTGTGTGTTGTCAAACATCTTTTTTCAATCCGGTCACAAGTAATTCTATGTTAGTATGTTAGTAATGTTCCTTTGAATTTCTGTTAAAAAGTCTCTTCAGGGCGCATTCCGAACCGCTTCTTTGCGTGCTGGTTACTTTTACACTCCCGATGACGTGGAGGAGCTTCCTCTGTTTTCCTCACCTTCCGGCTTTTTTCAATCGTCCTTCGGGTTGCTGTTAACTCTTTCAGTTCATGTGCTATAAATCCTCTTCCTTTCATGCCGTTTCAGGAGGTCTCCAGCTTTGAGAATGGTATTAAATTTCAATTTCGCTTTTATCCGCTCCCAAACTCTCCGCTGGATCCTCCTCCGCAACTGTTGACTTTTATAAG
>NW_015172580.1:729725-745873 GCF_001447785.1 Gekko japonicus
CGCTCCAGAGAAACAAAACTTTTTCTTGCTTTATTTCAAATACATCAAAGGAAAACACCACTATTCGCTCAGTCCATTCCCCCCCTCCTTTTCTTTTTCACTTGTGCAGTTAGAGGATTAACCTCCTCGTCTTTTTTCGCTGGGGGGGGGGAAGCGGTTTTAGTTCTTTTTCTCTGCATTTTGACAACTCACAGTTAAGCCGATCTTTTCTTTTCCATTTTTTCGGATGATCGCTTTATCACTCGGTGACGTCTGGTGGCTCCGCTAAACCCCATGAAACGGGGTTGCTCACGCAGCAAGGTCCATTGGGGCAGGGCATGGCGGGCGCCTCGATCTCCGACCTCTCGGCCGAAAGAGAGACTCCCCCCTGGTGTGCCCTAAAGCGCCCCGGATCCGAGCTCCTCTCTTCCTGAGGGGCTCGTTCGGGTCTCCGCTCGCGCGGATTCCCTCCTCCACCGCGGGCGGGCGAGACGCCCTCGGGAGCGACCCGAGGATGCGTCCGCCATTCGCGGGAGCCAGACCGGAAGTCGGGTGCATATAGATGTTAAACACCATCAAGGAAAGCACTGCCCCCTGAGGCACACTGCACTCAAGTGGGTGTCTCCTGAACTGCTGTTCCCCTAGCACCCCCCTTTGTCCCCAATCCTGAAGGAAAGAAGCAAGCCACTGTAAGGCAAGCCCCTGTATCCCCACATCGGTGAGGCGGTGGATCAGCAACTAGTGATAGACTGTGTCAGGTCTAACAACAACAGTGCTACCAAACCGCCCCAATCCAGATGCCTCCAGAGGTTGTCAGTAAGGGCGACCAGCGCTCTCTCCATCCCATGTCCCGGGTGGAAGCCAGACTGGAAGGGATGTAAGACGGAAGCATCATCCAGAAAGCCCTGTAGCTGTATTGCCACCGCCCTCTCAATTAATTTGCCTAAATAAGGCAAATTGGAAACTGGCCGGTAGTTGGCCAATTCCAATTTGGTTTTTTCAGGAGAGGGCGGACCATTGCTTCCTTGAGTGCCCCCGGGAAATGCCCCTCTGTGAAGGACATGTTGATAATCTCCCTTAGGGCACCTCAAAACCGCTCGTGGCCCACCTTAATGAGCCAGGAAGGGGACGGATCAAGGCTGCATGTGGTTGGGCGTACAGACACGAGCAATCTGTCAACTTCCTCCAGACTGAGTGGGCTGAAGAACTCCAAAACCAAACTCAAAGACATGCAAGGGGCCTCGAGTTCACTCACTGTGTCAACTGTGGCAGGGAGATCACGGTGGAGCGCCAAGTCTTTATCCTCGAAATAGCTCGCAAATGCCTCACAGCCAATGTCCAATTCCCTAATATTTTGCCTGCAGAGCTGTCAAAGACCGAATCGCTCTAAACAATTGGGCTGGGCGTGAGCTCGCGGATGCAATCATAGCCGCATAGAACTCCCTCTTAGCGGCCTTGACTGACATCTCTTAGGATCTCATAAACGTCCTATAAGATGCTCTTGTAGCCTCATCGCGGGCACAATGCCACCATCTCTCTTGCCATCTCAGCTCTCGCTTCATAAGTCACAGCTCCTGGGTAAACCAGGAAGCTAGCCTAGAACGAGGATGCAGAGGGCGCGGGAGAGCGATCTCTTCGATGGCTGTTGAGACTTGGTTATGCCAGTCCTCCACAAGCTCATCCAATGAGCCACCAGGGGGCCTCGGATCCCGCAGAGCCATCTGAAGCCGTACTGGGTCCATTTGGCTCCATGAGCAAGCTAAAATCTGCTCGCCACCTAAACAGGGTCGGGGTGGAACATTCAGACAAGCCTTCAGGGCATAGTGGTCCAACCATGGTACTGCCAAAGCAGTAATCTGGTCCACCGTCACCCCAGCCGCGAAGATCAGATCGAGCATGTGCCCAGCTCGGTGCATGGGGATTGTTACAAATTGGGAGAGTCCTAGCACCACCATGGATGACACTAGGTCCGTTGCCTGACTGGAAGCCGCATCATCAGCATGGACATTGAGATCACCCAAAACCAGCAGCCTAGGGTGTTCCAGCACCCAGCCTGATATGGTCTCCATCAAGGACAGCAGGCTATTGGTCGGTGCGTTAGGCAGTCAGTACACCAGCCAAATTGCCAAACTCTCTTCAGCCTCCAACACCAGACCGACACACTCAATGCCCATGATCTCCAATGGCAGGAGCGCCCTGGAGGAGTAAGCCTCCCGAGTGAAAATCGACACTCCTCCCACCCGCCCCCTAGTCCGTGATTGGTGTAGGACCTAAAAACCAGGAGGGGCAAGCTGAGAGAGAGCAACAGTCTCCCCATCCCACACCCAGGTCTCGGTCATACACGCCAGGTCTACCTTTTGCTCCAAAAGGAAGTCCCGAAGGACTGTGGTCTTATTATTTATGGACCTGGTGTTGCACAACACCAATGTCGGAGGGGGGTTCTCAATCCTGGCTCTACTGCCAACAACCTTCAGGATGAGTTGCAGGTTGGAAGGGCGCCGAGCTATTCTATTTCTCTGTGTCCTTCCCTTAACTTTCTGCCTGGACCCACAGCTACACTTTTCCCTCCCCAGGAGCACCGGAATCTGTTGCTGTTAGAATGTTGTAAAAGTGTAATGTACATTGAAATAAACCAACAATGTGATGTATACAGTTATGATTTCTCAGCCAAATAAAGTGTATAATATTCAGCCCAAGGTTGACAGAATATTGAAATTACAACCATTCCCCCATTATAGGAAAGGAGGTCTTAATGTATATTGGTTTAAAGGTTATGTGGTTTTCTTTTCTTGACTTACAAAACTTTTTAACAGGATACAGACTGAAATCCCCCACACACACTATTAACAGTATTTAAAGGACTTTATCTCAGCCTACCCGTCCTCCAGAAACACATGTGACTAACTTTACATGAATTACGGTCAGCATTCAGTAGCATTCATTAAATATATATATATATTTGATCAGCCCAGGCTACCCTGATCTCGTCAGATCTTGGAAGCGAAGCAAGGTCAGCTCTGGCTAGGTATTTGGATATGCAACCTCCAAGGAATACCAGGGGTGTGACGCAGAGGCAGGCAATGGCAAACAACCTCTGAAACATCTCTTGCCTTAAAAAACAAGTATAGCTCGCCACCTAGAGGTACATAGCTGGAACCACTAGCTGCCAGACAAGCCTAGGATCTCTTGGCTATACTAAACACAGTGCCATATTAATGAAGGGTACTTTCCTACATAGAAGCATTCTTTGCTTCAAGTACATTGAAAATACTATCATCTGTCTGTCTGTCTGTCTGTCTGTCTATCACATTTTGTATTAAGCCCTTCAGCCAAGGACTGGAAGGCAGCATAGATGATTTTCTGTTCCCTCACTGTGAGGTAAGTGAAGTAACAAAGCAACTGGTCCAAGGCCATGCAGTGAGCCTCGTGACTGAGTGGGATTTGAACTCGGCTCTCCTCAGCCCTAGACTAACTATGACATGCTAACTCTCAGATTCATTTGAATATTCCTAAGCAATTATTTTGGATGTCATTCCAGTAGGAAGAGGAGTCAGAATGGAACTATGTCCCTCACCCTACCAGCCACTATGTGTTAAACAAAAGACATATATGTTCGTATTCTGCTGTGAGGGTTTCCATCAAAATGCATGTGGAATGTAAGTGTATGCTTACATTACATGGTCTATGTAGTGAAAGCCTGAATACATAAATAAGTTTTAGGTCTAAGAAGTGCAGATTCAGAATAATGTGCCTTGGAGATAAAAAGCAACAATCTAAAAAACATATGTTTTAAGCAATTTTGAAATGCCTGCTTTATTGGGTTTTTTTTTTAAGGTAAGGTTATTCGCCTTTTCTGGAAAACAGATTTGTAAAGTTAATTGGAGTCAAGAGTTGGAATAATTACCAACACCATTACTGGTATTCTTAATATGAAAAGAGTGGGCACTTGCTAACTGTCTAGCAGCTCATACAGTGTAGCAGTGCTCGGAGCTGCTAGCCAGTCAGAAACCACATGCTTGCATAATCCACAACTGATCTCCAAGCTGTTATAATAAGAACACAAGAGCCCTGCTGGATCAGACCAGTGGTCCACCTAGTCCGGCATCCTGACTCACACAGTGGCCAGCCAGTTCCTCTGGAGGGCCAACAACAGGGCATAGTGGAAAAAACCTTCCCCTGATGCTGCCTCCTGGCTCCAGGATTCAGAGGTTCAGTGCCTCATAATGTAGAGGTTCCCCTCAGTCACCATGGCTAGTAGCCACTAATAGGCCTATCCTCCATGAATCTATCTAATCCCCTTTCAAAGCTGTCTGTTCCTGTGGCCATCACTACATACTCTGTCCGTCAATTCCACATTTTAATCACACTCTGCCTCAAGAAGTATTTCCTTTTGTCCATCCTAAACCTACTGTCCATCAGCTTCATTGGATGCCCTCAAATTGTACTATTTTAGGAGCGGGAGAATAAGTTCTCTTTGTCAACTCTCTCCACACAAGGCATGATTTTATAAACCCCTATTGTGTCCCCCCCTTAGTCATCTGTTTTCTAAACTGAAAAGTCCCAGACTCTTCAGAGCCAGTTTGGTGTAGTGGTTAAGTGCTCAAACTCTAATCTGGGAGAACAGGGTTTGATTCCCCACTCCTCCACTTGCACCTGGCTGGATGACCTTGGGCAAGCCGTAGCTCTGATAAGAGCTGTTCTTGAAAAAGAGCAGTTTCTGTCAAGAGTTCTCTCAGCCCCACCTACCTCACAGGGTGTCTGTTGTGGGGAGGGGGAGGGAAAGGAGTTTGTAAGCCGCTCTGAGACACCGTTGGGTAGTAAAGGGCGGGGTATAAATCCAATCTCTTCTTCTTCTTCAGCCTTTCCTGATAGGGAAGGTGCTCCGACCCCCTAATCATCTTGCTTACCCTCTTCTGTACTTTTTCTGTGATGTCTTTTTTGAGGTATGGTGACCAGATCTGTACACAGTATTCCAAATGAGGCCGCACAATAGATCCATTATAATATTGGCCATTTTATTCTCAATACCTTTCCTAATAATCCTTAACACAGAGTTTGCCCTTTTCACTGCTATAGCCCACTGGGTTGACACTTTCATTGAGGTCTCCCCTAGGACCCCAAGATCTCCCCCCTCCACAGTCTCAGCAAGTTCAGACTCCATTAGCCTCTACTTGAAGTTGGGATTTTTTTTTTGTTCCAGTGTGCATCACCTGACACTTACCAGCACTGAACTTCATTTGCCACAGTGTCGCCCACTCACCCAGTTTGTCAAGGTCATCTTGGAGATCTTTACAGTCAGCCTTGGTTTTCACTATCCTGAATAATTTTGTGTCATCTGCAAACTTGGCCACTACACTAGTCACTGCTAGTTTCAGATCATTGAGGAATAAATTAAATAGTACTGACCCAAATACCTATTTTTGAGGGTCCTCATTACTTACTTCCCTCCACTGGGAGAACTGTCCATTGATTCCTACTCTTTACTTCCTGTCACTTAACCAGTGTTTAATCCATAAGAGAACCTGTCCTCTTATCCCATGTCTGCTAAGTTTACTCAGGAGTCTTTTGTGAGGTCAAAAGCCTTTCAAAAGCCTGAGTATATGATGCCTACCAGGTCACTGTTGTCTACATAGTTGTTCATTTTCTCAAAGATCACCAAAAGGTTGCTGAGGCAGGACTTCCCTCTGCAGAAGCCTTGCCGATTTTCCCTCAGCAGGCTTTGTTCCTCTATGTACCTAATCGTTCTGCCTTTGATTAAAGTTTCTATTAATTTGACTGGGACAGACATTAGGCTGACTGGCCTGTAATTTCCTGCTTCCCATCTGGATCCCTTTTTAAAAACTGGGGTAACATTTGCTACTCTCCAGTCTTCTGGTACAGTGGCTGAATTTAGTGACATATACGGGTTAGTAGATCAACTATCTCACATCTAACATATACAGGTCAGTAGATCAACTATCTCACATCTGAGTTCCTTAAGAACCCTTGGGTGTATGCCATCAGGACCTGGAGATGTATTGGTTTTTAATTTCCCCGATAGATCTAGAACTTCATCTCTGGTCTCCTCAATCTGGCTCAGTTTTTCAGACTGAGTGGCTGTGGCATGGGTACATGCCCCACACTTTGCACGGTGAACACAGAAGCAAAAGAGTCACTGAGCTTGTCTGCTATCTCACCATCTTCCTTTAGCAATCCCTTTATTCCTTTGTCATCCAAAGGCTCTGCTGCTTCTCTGACTGGTTTCCTGCTCCAGATTGCTTTTAGCAACCTGCTCCTCAAAATCTCTTCTTGCATGCCTAATCATTTACTTAGATTTCTTTTTCCAGAGCCTGTGGTTCCTCCTGTTCAATTCATTTGGGCAGACCTTCCACTTTTTAAAAGAAGCCTCTTTACTTTTTATAGCTTCCTTGACTTACATTGTTAACCATGCAAGCCTTCTTTTAGACTGGACAGTGCCTTTCCTAACCTGTGGAATGCATTCTATTTGGGCTTCAATTAGTGTGAAATTTAAAAACTTCCAAACATCTAGGGATTTGACCCTCTTGTGCTTCCCATTCAGCTTCCTTTTAACTATTCCCCTCATTTTTATAAAGTCCCTCTTTTGAAATCAAATGTTACAGCTTTGGACTTTAGGAGTACCTTTCCATTGACCTGAATGTTGAACTTCATAACATTGTGGTCACTGTTCCCAATTGATGCAACATCCTCTACATCTCTTACCAGGTCTTGAGACCTGCTCAGAACCAAGTCCAGTGTCACTACCCTTCTGGTTGGCTCTGTGACCAACTGTTCCATTGCAGTAATTTATGATGTCTAGAAATCTCATTTCTACAGCATGACTTGTGCACATGTTTATGCAGTCAATGTGAGGGTAGTTAAAGTCTCCCACTATAATAACATTATCTGCTTTAGTCACTTCCCTTATTTCCTTCTCCATCTCAAGATCAGCCTCAAGTAGGGGTGTGCAATTAGATTTACTAGAGTTGAAAATATACTTTATCAGTATTTTGGGGGTATATTTTGGCATCCCAAAGATATCTGGGATTTTTCAGGAAAACCAACCCCCCCCCCCAAATCCTGGATATATTCAGGAATTACCAGGAAGATCAGCAAAGCCCAAAAAACAACTGAGGTCTCGCCGGCTCAGCTTGGCCTCTCTTGTGCAGTCCCATTTAAAGAGACTGCACAAGCGAGGCAAGAGCTGAGTGGGCAGGGAAGCTGCTCCCCGCTGGCTCACAGTTTTCCGGCCTGTCTTCTGCAGTCCCTGTAAACGCATCCTGTTTAAAGGGACGGGAGAAGAAAACCCAAAAAACAGGAGAGTGGCAAGAACAATCTGTTCCCTCCTCAGCTGTTTTTTTTATTTTTGCCACTACTCCCCCCCCCCCCAGATTTTTTCTTCCTGGGTCTATTGGACCTGAAAAAATTTGAGATTTCTGAAAAATCCTGGATCCAAATACTTTACTGGTATTGAGATCCAGAATTTTTGGGGAGTCCCAAATTTTTTTGGGGGGTGCAATAGACCTAAACTGAAAAATACAGAGGGGAAAAATTGCACACCCCTAGTCTCAAGGGTTTGATCAGGTGGGTGATAGTACACCCCTAATTTTAAATAACCCTTCAAGCCCAGTATTTCCACTCATATCGCTTCCACCCATATCTCTTCTTATAATGATATAAGCTGCTTTGTATCCCCATTGTGGAGACAGGGTATAAATGAAGTAAATGAATAATTATAGCTAAATAGGGGAGGCAGATAAAAGGATGGGGTGACGGAACAAGAAAAGGAAGCAGAGAAAGGTGAAGTTAAGGGGGCTGCCAGGAGAATAAAAATAGGGAAATAGTGCAGGGAGGTGGATACAGGGGAAAGTGGGGTGTCTTTGCAGGCCCTGCACCACAGGGCCCAGCTAGCCCAATGACCAGAACTGTGCAGAGTTTTCCCAGGGACGGGCTGCCAGAGAGCGGGAAGGAGGGAAAGTTGAATCGGGTACAAATGAAGGTAGGCTGGCTGGTGGCTGGGAAAGGGAGAAAGGGGCAGGAAAAGGGGAGAGGCTACAGGAACTTTCAGGGAAGAGAAAGAGAAAATAATGGGAATTCAAGGGGAAATGAGATGCCCCCCAGCAAGTCCTTGCAGGTCCCCCACTTGTAAATATCTAAATAAAAGAATAAATAAAATGCATTTCTCTGTGCAGGTTGCAATGAAGTTAACTGCCTATGTTTAAATAAGTCAGTGAGGTTATTTAGCATTTATATATGTCAATTATGACAAATTTATTTTTAGGGGGGGTATTTGTGTTGTTATTACTGCCATAATCATTATGTAATTCCACCCCACCCTGCTAGGGTTGCCAGCCTCCAGGTAGGGCCTGGAGATCTCCTGGAATGAGAAGGGATCAAGATCAGTTTCCCTGAAGAAAATGGCAGTTTCAGAGAGTGGGTTCTGTGGCATTACATCCCTGCTGAGCACCCTCCTCTTCCAACCTCTGCTGTCCCCAAGCTCCACCCCCAAATCTCCAGGAATTTCTCAACCCATAGTTGGTAACCCTACACCTCACCAAGAAGACTGCAAAATGGTTTCTCTGGTTATTCTCCCTTTCCATGTCTCTTAACTCCATGAATGTTTACAGCTTTCCCAGAAGCATTAGTTATAGGTGCTTCTGCCAAATTCTTAATGACTATGATTGCCCATCCAACTGCTCTTGTAATGCCCCACCCCAATGCCCAATACTCCAAAGCAAAGAGGCTCTTTTCCCTCTAGCACTCCTCCCCTCTCCTGATTGAGCTGTCTGGTCTCACAGGGGAAAGAGAAGAACTAGCTAGAGCAGTTGGCAGCAGCTAGGAAACACCTGGTGCTTTTGCATGTGAGGAACTGTGAGAAACCAAAAATCAATATTTGCCAAGGGGACTGACGGCCTCCATTTGGGAACCATCGTGTTAGAGAAATGCTCACCAGTGGTTATGAGGCAATGCCTTCCAACAACCCTGAAGACTTTTTTCTTCTCTTCCCTCTCCACACTCTCTCTTATTCACTCTCTTATCCTTGGTTTTATGTCAGTCAGTTTTAGATTGTGAGCCTGCAGGCAGTAAAGTGTCTTTTCTGAAATTTACTGAACAGCACCTAGTAATTTTAGGTGCTTTGTGAAAGCAACGATGGTGGTAATGATTTTCCACTTTCTGCATGGCTTTCCTCCTTTGGATAGACCAGAGAAACATCAAGGATGACAAAGGCAGACATGAACTGTTCTTACTGAAAACATTACCAACTTCTAAGCTGGATGTTCACTCACCGAAGAAGGTTCCAATTATGATTCTGTAGCAGTTGAATGTGTTTTAGCTGAATCAAATGCCAAAGGATAAAGAGAAAAATCACACATGTATGTGTGAAGGAGAGTAAAATGTCAACTAGCATTAATTATAACATTAATCCTCCTTGGGGAACTCGGTGTTGAGGAATTGACAGTTTTCTCACTCCTGCTCATTGACTCAATTACTTAGGATAATATCAGACAGGTACATATTAGGCAACCTTTCAGGAGACCATTTATGTCAAATATTCCCTGTATCTTAGCAGATATTCTTTCATGCTGTGGACAGATAAATTCCACTCTTTTCTCGATATCTGAACCATATTTACACATATTCTGTGGACAGGACGGGTCAAAACATTTAAGAAAGCAATGGAGGTATGTTCCTTGCAGCTAGGGCAGCTACTGAAAGATGCCAAAATGTCACATACTCAGCACAAAGTGCTGGGAAGGTTGAGTAAGACTGCAGGTAGACACAGAAAATGGGCAATGTCAGTAGTAAAGGTTGTAGCCCAGATACAAAAAAGAGAAAAGGGGAAAAAACTGAACCTAAAATCTAGAATTCAGAACCTTAAAAGGTTAGTCAAGAATAGAAGAGGGCCAACTCTAAAAATCTAATTATGAAACATACAAAAATATACATGTATTTATTCAACACATATTAAAATAACAACTAACGGCCCATTCATACCTCATATACAAATATAAAAACATACAAAGGCTAATGAAATAGACCTAACGCGTTTCGGCCTTTACAGGGCTTGAGATGTGAGGAAAATAAGGAGAAGGCAGGAATTATTGGCAGGAAGAGGCAGAGTGGGGTAGTGGTTATAGCAATGATGTAAGATCTGGGAATCCTCAATTCGCATCCCCTGATATGACTCTCGCTGAATGATCTTGGGCTCAACGTATCCTGCCGCACAGGGTGATTGTGAGCGTGGCATGGAAAAGGAGGAACTATACTCACTGCCCGGATCTCTTTGTAGGAACTAGGCTTGCAGACCTACAGGTGGGGGGTGGAGTTCTCCTGGGATTAGAAGTGATCTCCAGACTACAGAGATCAGTTCCCCTGGAGGAAGCGGCCGTTTCAGAGAGGAGACTCTATGGAATCACATCCACACTGAGCTCCCACCCCTCCTCAAACGCCACCTCCCCCAGTATCTGCCCCCAAATCCCTAGGAACTTCCCAAACCAGAGTCAACAACCCCAGGAGGATGAGTGGGATAACAATGCACTACACAGACAGACAGATAGACACAGAGAGTCAGCAGAGTGTTTCTGTACTCTGGGCATAATTGCCTGTGTCCATCAAAGGGAATGCCTGGATGGGTAGAGGCAGTTGTTAGGTCTTACTGTCCAAGGACAGGAAATATGCTTGTGTTGCAGAACACTGTACACAATTTCCAGAGACCAGATAAAGACCAACAATACATATGGGCCTGGCCACTTGGTGACCTTTCCCATGTATGTAGCCTTGGCACAAGGGTGCCTTCGTTACACCACTGTCGGGTAGGTTGGCAGTTCTAGAAACCAAAATTTGTGCTATTCTTAGATATAGTAAAGTAAAGATAAAGGTTCCCTTGCTCGAAAGCCAGTCGAATCCGACTCTAGGGTTGCGGTGCTCATCTCCGTTTCAAAGCCGAAGAGCCAGCGCTGTCCGAAGACGTTTCCGTGGTCATGTGGCTGGCATGACTAAACACCAAGGTGCAAGGAACACTGTTACCTTCCCACCGAAGAGGTACCTATTTATCTACTTGCAATTTCTTGCTTTCGAACTGCTAGGTTGGCAGGAGCTTCTTAGATATAACAGTGGCTGTAAACAACAGAATCACTGCCTGCTGGGGGGTATAGTATGGTAATACAGGAATCAGGATTTAGAAAGGAGGAGATTTGACCTAGGCTTATGCCTAAGAACTGATGCCACAGTTAGGGTTGCCAGACACCCTGGTGGAGGCAGGGATCCCCCACTGCCAGGCCCCACTGCCCCACCACTGATCAGCTGGTTGGCAGGGGGACTTACCTGGAAAAACAGCAAGGCCCAGTCAACATTGCAGCAACATGTCTACATCACTTTCAGCATGCCCCCAAAGTGCCGTCATCATGTCAATGCTGTCAGGGCTATGATCTGGTATTTGGGCAAAAACTCTATGATAGAAGCCAAATTTACCATAGGGTTTTTGCCCAAACACTAGAGTGTCACCCTGACATTGCTGCATGATGATGTCACTTCCGGGTCACATTGGAAGTGACATAGATATGTCGCTGCAATGTCGGCTGGGCCTACCTACCGTTCCTGCTAAGTCCCCCACCATCCCCCACCAGTTGCCAGGAGGGACCTGCAACCTTCACCATGGTTCTTATGCCTGTTATAGGTTTGCTGTCCTCCAGGTGGGGACTGGAGATCTCCCAGAATTACCATTGATCTCCAGATAGTAGAGATCAGTTCCCCTGCAGAAAATTGCTGCTTTGGAGGATGAACTCTATGGCACTGTATCCAAAAAATCTTCAGGAATTTCCCTACCCAGAGTAGGCAATGCTAGTCTGCTACAATCTACAATAAACCTTGTTTGGAGCTTAGATTGTACTCAGTTGCTTGATACAACAAAAGGTCTGGAAATGAAGCCATTTAAACTGGTTCCAGGAGCAGACCGAGCAATGCCTAGGCCACCTATTTGGAGTCTGACAAAGAGAAGAGCAGAACCTATTTAAAAACCTGTCTCTTCGCCTATGTGTGGTGCACAGGCAACAATGGAAGTGACAAAAAATGGCTGTGGGGGGGAAATAGTAAACGTCTTTTTCCTTGTTTATCTGGAAACAGTCTCCAAAGCAAACAGGAATTGCCAAGTCACTTTTTTCGTGGTCAGTTTGCAGCCCCCAGCTGTCAGAGACAGGATCTTCATCTCTGTTTATTTGGGGCTAAGTTGTGCATCAGCACTAGTACCACTGAGATGACAGGAGATGGGGTTTAAACACACAACAGAAAGTCTTGGCTGTATGGGGGGAGGGGGAAGAAGCATTCTGCAATCTGAACTTGAAAACATTGATTTTATTTATTTTTAACGTGTATGAGTCTGTTTACTGCATTCATACTCTCTGGGCCCCCAAATCTCCTGTAAATTGAGCTCCAGCAACCAATGTTTCTGCCCTTGGCTTAGTGTAGTTCAATTTTAATTGCTGATGACCTCAGATCCTGAGTCTTGCCTGTGTGCTGCTAGGCACAAAGAGCTCCTGTGTCAGCCACAATGCAGATTTACTTCAGTGGAGGGGGGACAGCAGCTCGACGGAGCTACCCAAACCACCGGTTAATGGCAGAGCTGGGCAGACAGAAGAGCTCTGTGCACTTGTGATGTCTTCGTCCACAAGGAATCACTGACTGGGATGCTTACGTTCCAAGAAGCATTGCCTCATCAAAACACAAGTTTGTATGAATGTGGAAAAGCTGCCATTCTGCAACGGCCGCTGGACGGAGTTCAAAATGTACTACAAAGATCTGAGTTATTATAAAAATATTTTCATTCTGTGCATCCCTATTTCTCGGGAAGTGCAAATTCATTTCCTTTGCAATCTGCAGCAACCTGGGGATTTCCACTTTGTGGTCACAGGCAGAGTCTTATTACTAGCCAAAAGATCTGATTTGTCCTAATCAGAATGAACTACATGGAGTACCAAATTAGTTTGACTTTGTTTGTGCATAGTATAGTAAACCATCTTTATAGAATCAGCGCAGAAAGCTGAGCAGTGAAAGATGTATGGGGTGAAATAATAATAATAAAGGCTACCCACGCTAGGGACAGCAAACAGTCCTGTACTAAAGGGGAATCCATTTTCTGCTCAGTCATAGATGTAGTTAAGGGGGGGGGGAGAACCACTTCTCCTAATAAGCAAAAGGAAAGTAGATTGTTTTAGCTATTCCTTTTCCATTATTGCTCCTTACTGTCGCAGGGCTACTTAAGGAACGTGAATTTGTATTGTACAGCTGACAGCTGCTAATTCCAAACAGCTAGTCCCTTCTGCAGAAAGACAGTCTTTACCTTTGTTTTAAAATGAAAGGTGTAAGGGACTGTCAAAATGTATAATTCATAAGTGGTATACATACACTATAGGAGCTGCGGTGGCTCAAGTGGTTAAGACACTGAACTGCAGGCTGTGGAAGGACAGTAGTTCAGCAGTTTGAGACCCGGGTGCCGCATGACGGAGTGAGCTCCCGTCTCTAGTTCCAGCTCCTGCCAACCTAGCAGTTCGAAAGCAAGAAATTGCAAATAGATAAATAGGTACCACTTCGGTGGGAAGGTAACAGCGTTCCGTGCGCCTTTGTGTTTAGTCATGCCGGCCACATGACCACAGAAACGTCTTCGGACAGCGCTGGCTCTTTGGCTTTGAAATGGAGATGAGCACCGCAACCCTAGAGTCGGATTCGACTGGCTTTCGAGCAAGGGAACCTTTACCTTTATACATACACTGTATTCCAGTTAAATAATATGATGCTCCATCACCTGCTGGTTTGCCTTTCAGCCTGCTCACATGTTATGATTATGGGAATCGACACGTGAGACAATTAACAGTCCAATCATTGATATCCAGACTAAATTTTCCAACTGCAGAATGGAACTTTCCTTCCTTCCTCATCACTATAGACCACCAGTCTCCATAAAATGCTGCTCCTGGGGGAGAGGGAACCCTGGGGAATGAAAAAAGGAGGTTTGCAGTGGGAACAGGGAACTTAGTGGAAATGGCCAGTTTAGTCCGAAGCCAACTCTATGAATTGTGATGATTCTGACATTTTTAGACAGTAGGAATATATGCCCAACTTTTATTTTTAGAAAATGGTTGTTTATAGTGATTTTTCATGACAGTCCATCATGTGTGTGTGTTTGTTCAATACAACAAAATAGTTGTAATTTTTTTATGTCTCTTTGAATCAGAAAAGCAAGATTACTGGTGGGTGAATGTGTGAATTAACACCATTAAATGTTCCATTGGAGGTCATACTGAATGCTATGGAATCTCTATCTGTGGCATGTCATTGTCCTGATGGGAGAACTTACAAGTGTTGGGGCCCTTGCTGGCAACATAATGATATTGCCAGTGACACACTGACGTCACTCCCCATGTGCACAGAAGTGACATCAGTGTGTCACTGGGGGATGCATTTAGGCAAAACTTTTTGGGTTTAACCATAGCATTCTGCCCAAAAGCCAGAGCATCCCTGGTGTCCTCTAGTGACATGCATTGGAACACAACCAGTGTTTCCCAGTTTGCTGCCATTTTCCCCTCAGCTGGTCCCTGAGCAGCAGCAGGAAAGTTCCCCTGCCCCCAGGGGTGCCTGGCAAGCCCGTCACATATCTAAGGCCTAACTCTCCCTGAAGTAGTAAAGCTGCCTTTGAAAAAGCCCTGTAGCTAAGGAGTTTTTGGGCACCAGCCAATTAAATCAAAATTAATTAAGGAGCAGGCCATAGTCAGGACAAGTGACTGTGCGTGGCGGGGCCCACTCCACCGGGAAGTACGCAGTCTCTGGGGCTTGCCAGCACCCCGTTGCACGCGCACAGCACTTTCCCTCAGGGAAGGACCCGTGGCCTCACTCACATGGGCAGCTGTGAGGATGCCTGAAGGCAGGCCCAGGGAAGGAGGCAGGGGGTACGGGTCGCACCCCACCATTCGCTGGGACTCATGGACAGGCGAACATGTGGCCAGGTGATGCCCGGGGAGGCCAGCGCTGCACCGGGTGCCATTTCCCCCCTGCTGGCAGCTGGCCTGGCCTGGCCTGGCGGGTGACACATCTCGCAGCGACCTGGGCTGAGAGCGAGTACACGAATGTCCCCTGGGTGCACTCAGATGTGCCTGCGGTGCAGCCAGCCACACCTCTGCCTCCTTCTCTTGTGCCAGCTGCTGACACACTCAGGGCCCTCCCCTCTCACCCTGGAGATGCGGCAAAGCAACGATGAGGGAAGCCCAGCCCGGCCCGGCTGGCAATGAGTCGGGGGACGGAGGCAGGCAGAGAGGTGTCAGGGCACATGGGGCAGGGGCAGGGGCCACCTCCCCCCTCCCAGGACAGCCTCCAGCCAAGAGAGGGGTCTGGAGACTGCCACAAACTAGGCAGGCCTGGGCTTGGGAGCTGCTGGCTGGGGAAGGGTTAACCCCCTGTTACTGTATGTTAATGAGCTCCATGGTAATCAAAGGCGGCCAGCTTAGGCAGGCTTAGGCAGGCTGGCTGGCTGCTGCCGCCGCCGCAGATGGGGAGAGATGAGCGTGCAGTTCCAGCCTAGAGCCGGAGGAAGGAGTGCACACTCTCTGTGGGTAGGGGGAGGGGGAGCCAAGGATTGGGGAGGGGCCCATAAAAATGTGGGGCGGCAGGCCCCGTGGGCCCCGCGGTAGCTATGGGCCTGCTTTGAACTATACCATCAGTCTCCTGTGGGGTTTATATAATTCATTGTTCATACAGAGTAAGGCTTTTTATAAGGTTCCACATAATATTTTTGTTGACAAATTGGTAAAATGTGGTTTGGATCCTATGACTGGTAGGTGGATCTGTAACGGGTTGACAAATTGCACCAAAGAGTGCTTGTTAATGATTCCTCATCCTCTTGGAGAAGAGTTACAAGTGGAATGCCTCAAGGATCTGTCCCGGGATCTGTTTTGTTCAACATCTTTATAAATAATTTGGATAAAGGAATAGGAGGAGGAGGAGATTGGATTTATACCCTACCCAGATTGTGATGCCCAGAGAGGATGAACATAAGAACATAAGAACATAAGAGAAGCCAATGTTGGATCAGGCCAAAGGCCCATCCAGTCCAACACTCTGTGTCACAGAGTGGCCAGAAATACCAGGGGCCTTCAGGAGGTCCAGCAGTGGGGCCAGGACATTAG
>NW_015172580.1:746974-754850 GCF_001447785.1 Gekko japonicus
TTTAAGAAAGATATAGACAAGCTGGAACATGTCCAGAGGAGGGCAACAAAGATAGTGAGGGGTCCGGAGACCAAGTCCTATGAGGAATGGTTGAAGGAGCTCAGCTGGGTATGTTTAGCCTGGAGAGGAGACAGAGAGGTGACATGATAACCATCTTCAAGTACTTGAAGGGCTGTCATGCAGAGGATGGTACAGAGTTGTTTTCTGTTGCCCCAGAAGGTCGGACCTGAACCAACAGATTGAAATTAAATCAAAAGAGTTTTTAGCTAAACATTAGAATTTCCTGACAGTTCGAGTGGTTCCTACATGGAACAGGCTTCCTCGGGAGGTGGTGGGCTCTCCTTCTTTGGAGGTTTTCAAACAGAGACTAGATGGACATCTGACAGCAATGCTGATTCTGTGAATTTAGGCAGATCATGAGAGGGAGGGCAGGAAGGGTTGCATCAGCGCTTAGTTCTCGTGGCCCTTTCTTACATGCCCAGGGAAATGCTGATTGCCACTTTGGGGTCAGGAAGCAATTTTTCTCCAGGCCAGTTTGGCCCAGGGAACCTGGAGGTTTTGTTTTTTTGTCATTTTCTGGACATGGAACAGGGGGCACTGGGGGTGTGGGGGGTATTTGTGAATTTCCTGCATTGTGCAGGGTGTTAGAGTAGATGACCCTGGTCTCTATGATTCTATGATTCGAACTCTATGATTCTAAAAAAAAATACCAGCTTATAGAAAATGTATCCATGAAAAGGCTAGGCTAAAACCCTGCTTTCTGATATCCGGTTTTCTTTGTGAATGGATTTTTTTCCCCTGTGGTGGTCCATTCTAGCATTTGAGTTCCGAACTGCAGTCTGAAATTATTTACCATGTCTACTAACACAAGTTTACCATCTCAATGAGAACTAGGGCTTCATTAGCACTCAGTGTTAGACAGGCATGTAGCATCTGAAGGGGCATCAGAGTATCATGGTGCAATGCTCAGTCATTTAGGAAGGGGACTGAGAAGACTGCATAATCCCCCCATGTCAGCTAGCCATAAGCCCAAGAACATAAAAGCTGCCATGTTCTGCAGTTATTGGTCTCTAAAGATTAGCTAGAGTATGTTTTCTTTCTGACTGATGCTCCCTGCTTTAACAAGGTACAAAATGCCACATAAAGTAACATCATTTCTATTTCTGCGATTCAGCAGATATAACTTTATTTTTTATCCTTTGACACCAGCGTGATTTGGAAAAAGTGATTATTTCACTTAACCTTTTCAACATGAGAAATTGAGACCATATATCATCAGTAATGAGCCTTATTATCCCCAATTGCATGGAAAGTGAGGGGGGACATTAATTTTGAGCAATTTTTTTCCATATAAAATATTTTGTCCAACATTCATTTCATATAAGGACACTTTTGACTCAAGCATCCAGACTGGTAACTCAGATTGTGTATATATGCACATGCTTGGGTATGGGGGACAACTTTAGCTCCCATTAAAATGGAAGTTCTGAAGCGGGGTGTGTGTGTGTGTGTGTGTGTGTGTGTGTGTGTGTGTGTAGGAGTTACTTACATACTGGTGGACAGGAAAAAAGGAAAACAAGTGACATCTTTTCTTCCCTGATCAGTGGTCACTGCTTTGAAAGATTGTTCTGAGGCAGATATAGATATTTTTTAGAACTTTCATAAATACATACACACACACACCTTTACAGCTTTAATATATGTTACAGTGTTACTATTTAACTACACCCAAGGTTTTTTTTAAGAAAAAGCCCAGCAGGAACTCATTAGCATAATATGCCACACCCAACAGCAGGAACTCATTAGCATGTCATGCCACACCCCTGACAGAGCAGCTCATTAGCATATTAGGCCACACCCCCACGTTACCAGAACTGTGGTCATCCAGCCACACCCACCTTTTGCTTCTTATTCTGTTTACCTTGTTTGTTGTCAAAACCCAGGGCTGTTTTTGTAGCAATAACCCTTTGCATGTTAGGCCACACACCCCTAATGTAGCCAATCCTAATGAGTTTCTGCTGTTGGGTGTGGTCTATTATGCTAATGAGTTCCTGCTCGGCGTGGCCAACTCAGGAGCAAGCCGGAACTCCGTTCCTGTGCGTTCCTGCCCAAAAATAGCCCTGACTACACCCTGATCTGGATGGCTTAGGCTAGCCTGATCTAGCCTGATCTTGTCAGGTTTCAGAAGCTAAGCAGGTCAGCCCAGGTTGGTACTTCAATGGGAGACCACCAAGGAGGTCCAGGGCTGCTACAAAGAGGAGGGCCATGGCAAACCACTTCTGCTGGTCTCTTGCCTTGAAAACAGTACAGGGTCGCCATGCCTCAGCTGCAAGTTTCCACCCCTACATACAACCATACAGCTCCACTATACAGCTATACAACTTTTATATGCACATGCACTCACCAAAAGCAAATTTGTAATTTACCTAAGAAAACAGGACTCATGTTGGAACATGACATTTAGTTTGAAATTAATAAGAGTTTGAAATTAACATGCATCCACATGGGAGCATGAAAACATGCCTCCACCACCACAACAACAGCAGGCAGCACAGGAGTGCCTGGGGGAAAGCATCCACACATCCCTGTTCCCACCCTGTTCACTGTGGTTGCCCTCCATCAGGCCTGGAGTCAAAACAGGGTTTACTCGGTCAGTTGCCGACCAATAAGAGCTGCCAGGGGCCCCACTCCTAATGCAGCTTCTGCCAATGAGGAAGGAAGTCTCCCTCCCTTGTCCCACCTCTCTCCCCAGCTTTGATAATGAGGCTGTGAGCCCCCACCCCCAGCTTTCCCTTTGCAATTTGCTTGGTGCACAAAGCTCCTGTAGGCTCTGAAGCACATGGCCCAGTCCTTTTTGTGTGTTAGCCTGCTAGCTCATGCCAGGCAACCATCGATTCCTCTCAGCAGCAGCACATAAGGTAGGAGCTTTTGGAGGCTTTATTTTTGCTGGGGGTGTGGTTGGAAAAAGAGGAAGTGGAAAGTTGGTTGGAAACAGCTTTTGCTAATGACGGAAGGAGTCTCCCTCCCCCACCTGCCTCCCTAGCTTTCCCTTGGCAGTTTGCTCGATGCACAACGCAGCTGCGCCTGCAGGCTCTGAAGCACATGGCCCAGTCCTTTTCATGCCCTAGCCTGTCTGCCTGTGCCAACATCAACCACCACATAAAGTGGGAGGTGGGATTTTTTGGCTTTATTTTTGCGATGGGGGGAGTGTTCAATGGTGGCTGGAAATAGGGAGGGTGGGCAGCGACACAGCCTCTGCATTCTGTGTTTCACAAAATCTTCAGGCACCTCCTGGAGGCTGGATAACCTATCGCATTCCAGCCTGAGTGCCTGTAGCTATCCTTAAGTCCTCCTATAGCAAGTTACATGGAGCAAAATCGGAACAGGGCTTGGAGGGGGGGAAAAGATGAGAAGAAGAAGAGGAGGAGGAGGAGATTGGATTTATACCCTGCCCTTCACTTGGAGTCTCAGAGCGGCTTACAAACTCCTTTCCCTTTCCCTCCTCACAACAGACACCCTGTGAGGTAGGTAGGGCCGAGAGAGCTCTGACAGAAACTACTCTTTTCAAGAACAGCTCTGACAGAACTATGGCTTGCCCAATGTCATCCAGCAGCTGCAAGTGGAGGAGTGGGGAATCAAACCCGGTTCCCCCAGATTAGAGTCCACGCACTTAACCACTACACCAAACTGGTGAGTTCAGTGGAAGATGGTGTGAATCCAAGGGGCCATTTGTCCAAGAAAATACACAATCTTTTGTGAGCAAAGCCTATTTCATGCTCAGAGGAAGAACCAAACACTTTTATAGTGATACAAATTGGGAGGGGTTTTCATTTGGCACACTGCAACCCAAGAAAGTAGAAGTGAAAACAAATAGTACAGGCAGGGATCTTCATTCATTCACAAGACTCTGCTTATCATGTGTAAATAATGGAAGGGGTCTTTGGTTTTAAACAAAAAATTGATTGCTTAACCTTTTTTGTAAAATTATCTACTTTTGTTCTAGGGTCAATGATTACGTAAACTGCAATTAAAATGTGTTTACCTGTAAAAGCCATTAGAATCAAGTAGATGCTCCAAAAAGTGTGATGAGAAGGACTGCAAACTGGAAATATATATTTTCTTTTATGCTGTTTATCAGAGAATAAATTGCTTTTCAAGGCATTTTGTAATCTTTAAAGCCTGTCCAATAATATAGAAATGTCAGATAAAATTATTAGTAGAGTCTAATACATGCCATTTTAGAACACCAGAGGAAGAACACACTGTCCCTTTAACTAAGTTGCTATGTATCCAGACATGGAGAAAGATTGATAAGCAGTTATGCTGGTCTGTAGAAAATTCCAAAATCAACAGAACAAGTTTCTAAATTTCCAAGAGATCTTCATCAGTCTGGATGATACAGGAAGTGGGGGGAGTGTTTCAGGGTATGATGAAGAAACCTGCAGTTTGCAGTCTTAACATTTAATGTGGGATGTGTTGCAGAGTTAACTGAATTACATAGCAGTGAATGTAAAGTAGGTTTCAAGATACTGCGAAGGATGATATGCAGGTATCTTTACATGAATGTGTGCTAAGGATCAAGGACTTGTAAACATTACCTACATTCATTATATTGCTGCCAGCATCAGCAGTTGGCAAGGTGGGCCGGCTGAGTTAATTCCCAGTAGGTCCCAGTAGGTCCAAAGAGTGATTAACACATGGAATTCACTGCCACAGGAAGTGGTGGCGGCTACAAGCATGGACGGCTTCAAAAGGGAATTAGATAAGCATATGGAGCAGAGGTCCATCAGTGGATATTAGCCACAAGGTATAGCTAGGGGCTCTGGGGCAAGTGATGCTCTGTCTTCTTGGTGCTTGGGGGGGGTCAACAGTGGGAGGACTTCTAATGTCCTGGCCCCACTGGTGGACCTCCTGATGGCACTGGTATTTCTGGCCACTGTGTGACACAGAGTGTTGGACTGGATGGGCCTTTGGCCTGATCCAACATTGGCATCTCTTATGTTCTTATGTTCTTATGTGGTAGCTTGGTGCTACTTGGTGAAGCTCCAAGATCTGAACATAAAAAGACTAACATTGTATTACCAAGGCCTGAGATTACATTCTGAGGTTGTTTTTAATTGCAGGTCTTTGCTGAAATCCTGGCAAAAGTAATTTTTAAAATAAAATTCGAAAGCTAGCTGGGACTTTGTTGGTTCAAATAAATTGGGCCTTTTTCTATTGCTTCTGTTTGATTCTTTTTCTAATGAACTAACATGACCTATCAGATCTAATGTTGCCATTGTAAGTGATGTGGTGGAATTCACCAGATTAGTTGTCTAGCCAAAGGTCCAAATAGACGGACAGCCGGGTAACAAGCTTAAAGATTTATTTGCCAGGCAAATGGTAATCACAGAAACAGGTCTGCAAAGAGAAACCACACCCTTGCAGAGGTGTTCCCTTCAATTATATTCTTAGGTTACATAGCATTAAGCATGCATAAAAGCTGTAGCCAGAACCGAAACTTAAGACTTCTGAGTAAATTGCCACCGCAGACTTAAACATTCCAAGGGTCATTTGCACAAGCTAGCATCCTCGGTGTCTGTTAAAGTCTCCTGGAGTTGTTCACCGAGATGGTCTTAGCTGACCCCCCTGGATAGTGCTCACTTCGGCAGCACATATACTAAAACTGGAAATTGGACTCCCCTGGATAAGTTTATCTCAGGGCTCAGCACAAGCTCGTTCTCTTTGAACTTCTACTTTTTGCAGCAGAGACCCACTTGCAATGAAGAATACATTAATACAAGTAATACACCAAGATCAAGCGGGATTCCTACCAAAGAGAAAACTAAAGAATAATATTAGGACAGTACTAAATGTTTTAGAATATTATGAAGTAAACTCGGATAAGGAAATGGTGTTAATATTCCTGGATGCTGAAAAAGCTTTCCATAATGTGAACTGGGAGTTTATGCTTCGAAAATTGGAAGTATGGAACTGCGGTATGAACTTCTTAACAATTATCAAGGCTATTTATAATAAGCAAGTAGCAAAAATGGTCTTAAAGATGCCACTGGACTCAAGCTGTGTTCTCCCCAGTAATTGTCAGCCTTTGCTCTGGTTTACCTACAGAATGTGCTATATGGGGATGGGAGAGTGATCAGTGGAGAACCACTCAGTGACAATAGTGTTTGAAATGGGCCTTTGAGGTCAAATGTTTAAAAATTAATCACACAACCTTGATCTAGGGTACAATTTATAATCTTAAGCAAGTCACTATAGCTTTGCTGCTGTTGCTACAATTAGTTGATGCATTAGAGGAGCCACATACTTGTACACCAATGTTATATAAAAGTTATGTTGTTTTATACAAAGTAATAAAAAGTTACCAAGAAAGCAAAATTTTGTATGATTTCTGTTTACCAGAGTAAACAAATTGAAATGGGAAAGGGAGTGGTTAAAGGAGAACAGGTAGAGCCAAAGGAGAGGAGCCAATGGGAAAGGGTGTTGGAGAGGAGCCAATGGGAAAGGGTGTTGCTCAGGGTTCCGGTTCCGGTGGCAACAAGAGTATACGTGAGCAGCTACTGCTATTCACTGAGCTCTATCCTTAAAGCTTGTTTTGGGCTATCCAACGCTCAAAAAGTTTTTCTTTGGAGAAGAAAACAATGCAGGAAGCTTGACTTTGTAACCAGACTGTTAAGGCAAGCAGTCTGGAGGGGCAAAGGCGCTTTGAAGCAATGGCTGTTAAGGACACCCGGCAAGAAACGCTGGGCGAAAAGATGCACCATACAAGGACCAGCAGAACCAAAAGAGTCAACAAACAAAAGAAACTTTGACTTCAGGATTATCTGGCAACTGAAGCTAAGTATTTCAATAAATTATAGTATAGGAAGGTTAGAGAGAGGGGTTGGGCTCTAGGGGTGAGGCTCAATGACTAAGGGAGGAAATTAGGAGGTAGCACTTTAAGGCGGCCATTAAAATAAACTCCAAGGGAAATTCAGAATCTGGAAAAGGAGCAATCTAAAGTAAAGAACAGCTGTAATAAAATAAAAATATCAATACCTGTGGATATTGCGCTGGTGTTGGCGTGTCTCTGTTGTTTAGGATCTGAGGAGGGTGAGGTGGCAAGAGGCGAGAGCGGAGGGTGACTGGAGGAGTGGGAGCAGAGCAGAGACAGAGGAAATGAGCGGGAACGGGAGCGGAGCTGAGCCAAGAAGGATCGTGCAAAGCCAAGCAGGGTTGGAAGGAGACAGAAAGAGCCGAGCAGAGCTGAGCAGAGCCAGGCAAAATCGAGTGAGACAGGCAGAGTCACCCAGGAACGGAGCGAAAAGAGCCGTGCGGAGCCGAGTGGATCATACAGGGTCGGAAGGGGACGGAAGGAGATGAAAAGAGCCGAGTGGAGCCGAGTGGAGGACAGGCGGAGTCACCCAGGAGCGGAGCAGAGCCAAGCAGGGGCGGTGCCTGGACGAGCAGAGGCCGGGACAAGCAGAGGCAAGCAGAATTGGGTGGCTGATTAACATAGCCGAGTGGGAACTGAGCTGGAGCAGGACTGGAGAGAGAGTGGGTGGAGTGGGTAGAGTCAAGTGGAGACGAGAGAAATTGAACGGACAGAGGGAAGAGAAGCAATGTCGAGGAGATCTGAAGAGTAGAGCAAACTGGGACTTGAGTGGAGAGAGATAGTGAAAGTCGTGGAGAAAGTACAAATAGTATAAATAGAATAAATAGACAGGAAAGGAAAGAGCTACAGTTAATAGAGGCAGACAGAGTAGAAAAGAAGGAGAAGAAACATAGAGAGACAAATAGAACAATAACAAATAAAGACAATAAAGAAAACAGGAAATTGGAAAGAGTAAAAAACAAACAGGGAAGAGGAGGAGGAAAGGTGCATAAAATATATTTA
>NW_015172581.1:0-32582 GCF_001447785.1 Gekko japonicus
GTGTCATGCACAGAGCCTTGGATCCAGATCACGGAAATGTGGGTTGAGCTAAATCCCAGAGTGGTCGTCACTCTGTGGCTTGCAGAAATCCACATTCACAATTCCTATCAACCACAAGAGCCACATGACTACTGGATGTACATGAGCCAACTCACCAATCTCTCTCTCACACACACTCGAATATACCACGATTCCTATTAAGCATACAATGATAACCATTTTAATTACTCAGTGCAATTAGAGCTGCCTCTTTCAACCACCCCTGAACTTGCACCCTCCTTGGTTCCCGTCTTCTTGCTCTCTCCTGGCACAAGGGTTGCACTTGGCCAAGGGTACTCTGCGCCTTGCTGGGGAGAGAGCGAGAAGGCAGCGAGGAAAGTAAAGGGCATTCCACTCTACTGGCACACTCAGAGTAGAAGGAAACTTGAGCACTATTTATTTCACTTGTTGCCTTCTCACTCTGTCTCTAGCAAGAGCTCAGGGCAGAGGGTGAAATTGCTTTGCTGAAGCCCCTGGAGCAGAGCAAGCCGGCCATGAAGAAAATGGTGCAAAATCACCACCATCCCCACTGCGGCCAGCTTGCTCTCTTCTGGGGAGGGGCTGCTGGGGTGGTTTTACTCTCTCTTCCACAACCAGCTTGCTCCCCTCCTGACAGCTACCTGTGGGCCCTGACGCGGTCCAACCAGGGCAGTAATGATCTCCACCGCATACCCTGCTGAGTCTTACATGATGATGCATACAAACCAGCTCAATGAATGATGCTATGCCCCAAAACCCAGACCTCCTTGCATTTCTGACCGGGAACTGAGGAGGCAGAGATGCCCTCATTGGCCGGCCTCCAGACACGGCCACATGTATGCCTTGAAGAGCCACTCAATGGCTCTTATGCACATCTCGGACATCCTGAGGCCCGCAGTCGTGGTTGCCACCCCAATCCTAAATGAGTGGGGTCCAAATTCCTTGCTGGGCAAGCCCCAAGCCCCTAGTGCCACTCTGAACATGCCCATGAACCGGTACCTGGTCAATGGGGCCCCATCCCTGTGGATGAGCAAGGGGCCGCCCTTCCAAGGCTGCATCGCCAGGAATGCTCTCATGGTCTGTACTGGGCATGGCCCCCCTGGCAGGGGCCCCAGGTGTAAATTTGCCTCTTTCCCCAATTGATCCGTCTTTGATCTCTTGATAAACAAGGAGAACCCTTTCGACCCAATGGAAACATCCCGAACCCCCAAGGGCGTATTGGTAAATGATTGTCTGGAGCCTGCTACCAGTTCACCAACCCTCAGGGCCCCAAAAAAGGCCAACACGAATGCAGCTTTGAACAGTGCCGTTTCATATGGGGACCAACACAAGGACGGAAGCTCACGCAACACCAGCACTAACAATTTAAATGTCAGTGGCCTGCGGCGATCAGAAGGCCATGCCACTAGCCTCTGCCACTCCTCGACCACTCTACGAGCTTGGAACGAGTTGCAGGGGTCCGTGAACCCTTCCGCTTTACTAAAGAATGTAATGGCCGCCATGTGACACTGAATGGTACTCTGGGCAAACCCTTTATGCTGAAGCCTGGCCATGTAACGCAGCACCCATTCACCATCCATGGGCCATGTTTGTGGGGCCCCACCTTCCGCCGTAAAGTCGAAAAAGGCGTCGATTGCCCTTGCGTAAGAGTGAAAAGTGGATGGGGTGAAGTTCCCAAAGCTCCTCTGGAAAGGGGTCTGAAACGTGGTTGGCTTCCGGTGCCAGTGCACGAAAGCGCTCCTCCTGAAAGCGTGACAAAGCATCCACTATGCTGTTATCCACACCTGGAACATGACAGGCAGCAAATGTAATGTTGTCCACCAAGCACACTAAAACCAGATAGCGGACCAGCCACATCACTCATTCAGACTTAGAAGACTGTTTGTTCACCACTCGCACAACTCGCACCAAAATCACACCCTCCTGTTCCGAAAGAGATCCCTCCAAATCACAACCGCCACCAGGGTTGGGAAGAACTCTAAGATACTCTTTCAAATGGGTTAATACCAAGTGGAGATATCTTGGCATTTATATTCCAATTGATTTCAAAGACCTACTCAGCTCAAATTATGGAACACCATTACATGACATCCAAGTGCAATTTAGGGATTGGCAACATCTCAAACTTTCTTGGGTGGAATGCTTTGACTCCATTAAGATGTTCATCCTCCCTAAATTTATGTTTTTATTTTGGGCACTTCCTATCAAAATACCTCTGTCTAATATACGTAAGTGGCAAAAAACTCTCAACTCTTTTCTATGGGATTCTAAAAAACCTCGTATAAGCCTCTCAACATTATGTCGCTCCGTGAGGGAAGGGGACATGGCTTATCCAAATTTATTAGCCTACTATGAGGTAACTGAATTGACGAACATTGTTATGATGCTGCATCCTGATACTGCACCAGACTGCATCCAATTAGAACAATATTATTCTCCTGGCTGATCACTAAGGGATGAACACTAAGGCAGAATGACCAGCCTCAATAACTCATAACCCATTCTTGCATATAACTCTATCTCTTTGGGACAAACATAGGAAAACTTTGGCGCCTACTATATCCCCAATATCCACCTTCATGGGGCAACCATGGTTCCAACCTGCATTATCATCCGAATCTCACACTATCTTAAAACACCACAATCTCACTAGGTTTATTGATATCTCGCACCAGGGCTATATATTAAATAAATTGACACTGGATGCTAAGCTCTCAGATGCATTGCACTGGTTCCAGTATTTCCAATTGGCTCATTTGTTACGTACTCCCGCTATTAAGAAAGGGTTGTTGAGATCTTTAATGAAATTTGAAGTCTTATTGAAGGAACCACGATCTTCTTATAAACATCTTATCTCTATTTTATATTCATTAATCATGGAACCATCCAATATAAATCTTCCATCATACACTAAGTATTGGCAGAGAGACTGTACAATGGTACTTACTCCATCAACCTGGCGATCCCTTTGGCAAACCATGTTGGTTAAATCTAAACATATGACCATTAGAACACAGTCCTTTAAGCTCATAACTAGGTGGTATCTTATGCCACAAAAATTACATTATATACAATCATCCCTATTACCTTTATGCCATAGAGACTGTGGAGAAATATGTTCCTATCGACATTGTTGGTGGGATTGCAAATACATACAGGTATTTTGGCAAAAACAATCTATCACATTTCTGATATCACGACGTACATCATGCCTTTTGACCCAGAATCATTACTACTTGAGGCTTGGCAACGTAATCTTCCTCCTCCACCACACAAGGAACTTATTGCTTTATTGTGTGCGGCAGCCAGATTTTTTATTGCCAGATCTTGGAAACATAACACACATCTCTCCATCTCTGTATGGATAAAGAAAGCATGTGAATTTTGCCTTATGGATAAGCTTTCTGATGCTATCCTTTCTAGAACCTCAGGTTCTACTGATTCTGACTTTACTTCAATCTGGTTTCCCTTCTTGGCATACTTATCTACTGTAAATGATTACGCTTCAATCTTAGACACTATAACAATGGCTTATTAGAGTGTTATTTATACTATTTACAGTTGTTTCTTTTCATGTTGCATTCTTTTACTCAAAGGTTTTCCTTATTCTTACTATTGCTGTTATTAATGTTACATATTAATGGTTACATATATTGTCTTGTATGTTGCTGTATCTGTTTATTGAGAATAAAGTTTATTTATCTACTAAAAAAATTCAACACTCTTTTTAAAAAGGAGAGTGAGCTATAACAAGCTAAATTTCAGCGTGAACTCTGATTTCTGCTGGAACAAATGGCATCAGGATTTGGAATGAATCTCTTGACTATGATGACAACATCACTTGACAACATTGTAATGGTATCCACCTATCACATCAGTTGACCGGAAAGTTTGTGTTCTTATTTTTCTCCTATTCCCCACTTATTAAGTTTTCCTGAATGCACCTCTAAACATAGGAGATTTCATTCCTCACTTAACTTGCAACTATTTAAAATACAATTGTTTGTAGTTACTCCAGTTTTAGCCTCCTGATTTTCACAGACAGTTCTGGAGCAACTCTGCATAGGATTGCACTGACAATAACATAGTCATTCCTAATAGCAAAAACCTTTATTTTTATTCACTTGTAGTTGTTTCAAGTAAGCATTCACACAATTCTGTTCTTTAATTTGAATTAAGTGAAGTAGAATATCTATTAGTCTTTTCTCTACCTACATTCTCACCACTTACTTGGAAAAACTACGGTAGATTTTACTGGTTAATTAAGATCTGTGTTTTTTTCCTTTGTTTATTTATCTGGTATATTTATATAGCACTTTTCTACCATGCACTTAAGGTGGTTTACAATTCAGAATATGCCATATGTACAACACAATGGGGAAAGGGGACAGAAAAAGAAGAGGAAAGGAAGCATATTTGGGGATAAAATCTTTAATAATTTAGAAAATTGTTCCATAATCACTAGTTGGAATAGCTATGGCAGAAGACAGTCCTGGAAAGGGAAGAACCATGAATGGACCTTCCCTCCTCTTTTTCTTTAACGTTTTCCCATGCTCAGAGCCCATGGTCTGAGTCCAGCTTACCTAAGGGACCGCCTTTCCCGATATGTTCCCCAGCGAGCACTTCAGTCCGGGACGCGACATCTCCTGGCAATGCCAGGCCCCAAAAGAGGCCAGGCTAACCGCTACCAGGGCCAGGGCTTTCTCGGTGGCGGCTCCTACCTGGTGGAATGAGCTCCCGGAGGAGATCCGGGCCCTGCGGGACCTTGTACAGTTCCGCAGGGCCTGTAAGACGGAGCTCTTCCACCAGGCATATGAGTAGGAGCCGCCACTACCACCACTCTCCATCTTACCCTGGCCCTGGATGAGGGAACGTCAGCGCCCCCAGAGCAGATGATGCTGAATCAGTTTGAAATACGCCATCTGTGAACATTGAGAGCACTTTAGTTAGTTAGTTAATAACTTATTAAGAATGTTTTGTATTGTATGGATTTTAAATGGTTTTATATATGTTTTTATATTGGCGTATGCCCTTATGTAAGCCTCCCTGAGCCCGCATTGCGGGGAGGGCGGGGTATAAACTGAATAAAATAATAATAATAATAATAATATTTTCCATTCCTTATAGGAAACTAGTATTGGGGCTCCTGCTCCTTACAGGCAGACCTTTCAACTGACCTTCCTTTGAGATTCCTGATGGTAACTCCTACTTGGACAAATTAAACAGTCCAGGAGTAAAGGGCAGCTTGGTAGATCTACACTTGAACTTTATGTTATGGCTTCTAAAAACAGCTCCCTGAATCTAATCCTCTTCTCTTTTACCATAAAATTTAGTAATGCAAAACACATGATGTATTGTCATGATATCACATAAGATTGTGATCACAAGCACATTGGCTGCTGCTTGTGAGGGTAGAGAAACTTGTAATTCAGTGATATCACATCCCACATTCTGCATCACTAAACATTACTGTGCAAGAGAAAAGTCACAGGGCTGGTGCTATTCGCAGTGTCCATTTGTTGGCTGTAACATGGCTTTAACTTCATTAAACATAAAAATGTTTGTAAGGAGCTGTGATGGACAGTAAATGGTTAAGTTTAACCCAGTCTGAGAACCTTGAGTGACAGGGGATTCAAATGGAATTCTTCAGTTGAGACAGTCAGTTAGGAATGACAGCTAAGAACTGACAGTTGACTGGAAAAAGGCTAAGGGAGAGAGATGATCAAGAAAGATCCCCATTCAAGCCTGAGGGAAACTAGCTCCTAGAAAAGAGGTGTGATGCCTATCCAGTCTGAAGGAGAGGATTAAGAAGGATCCTGAGTTAGGGAAGTGGGAAGCTTAGCCCATCTCTTAAAAGTTTGAGGGAAATAGCTCCTAGAAGTGGGGGTGGGATCCCTACCCAGTGGATAAGGAAGGAAATTTGAGCTTGTTTGAATGTTCCTGCCTTCACCAACTTCGGTGTCCGCAAGACAAAGGACCTTATGCTTGTGTATTTAAGCAGAGACTGCCAAGAAATCTCTCTCCTCAAATTTTAAAGATCTGTCTGAATAACAGAAACAGTTACTTGTTTGTGACAAATTATCTGGCATTTATTTTTATACAGAGTTACTTCATTCCTGTTGCCTATTCACCTCGTAAGTCCTACACCTGATTCCAAACTGACCATTTCCCCTCAAAGTTAAATAAAACAGTTTGTCATTTTCGAACTGTTATCAGCCTCTTGTGTGCCATTATCAAACCAGAACAAAAAGAAAGATTTTAGTCTCTCCCCTCAGCTCCCTAGGCTAGGTCAGCATCTAACAATATACATTCAAATGACTGGGTGGGACAGCCAGAGAAAAAAAACCAAAGAAGAAAAGGGAAATGGGGCTACTCAGCCAATAAGGAGATAAAGGGAAATCCTGTGAAGGAGGGTGAAATCGTCATAGGAACACTCTGCAATTACTAGTTATAATTGCTACTCTGTTTATGATCTTTGGAAAAGTAGTTGAACTCTATCCTTCTGCTACTATTTAATGGCTCTCTTTGTGTGAAGGAAGGATGTATGACAGGAGGTCAGAAACCTATGCTAAATAACCCTGAAAATGTCACTTTGGTAGTAGTGGGATAACCTTAACCATATTTGGCCTTTAAAATATAAATGGAAAAACTGAATGGTAACAGGGGAAAAAATTGTGCATATTTAGAGTGAATAGGAATCACACGTAGAAATTCAAAAGACTTTTTGAGCTAAGCAACATACCATTGCTTGCATCATATACCTTCTTTCTGCTTGCACAATGCTATAGCTCAATGTGGGAATGGGGTGTACATTGCCTGGCAACTAAGAACTTTGTGTTCCTGCTAGACCAGCATCTTGCATGAGCAGAAAGTGCCTGGAACCTAAGGAACACACACAGCAATAGAGAACCACATCTGCAACAGAGGACAGCACTGCCAAACAGAAGGAAGGCACAAGCTCCAAGACCTTATCTGTCAGGTGTTGTAATGTATATACAGAAAATATGCTCATAAAATGAATGTTGTATGCAGGAGCAATTGATACTGAAGTGCTGGTTCAAGAAACTATTTAAATACATTTGTTTTGTATCACAGAGCATGTGAAAGGAAGCACAGAAGCACATGCATGTCCCGATGTTTCTTTTTGTTTCAAGGGCAAGGTTTTCTACCCGCCCCCTCTTAAAATTTTGGGAAACAAAGTTGGGAATGTGCTTAAAGACTGAGGGAGCAGTGCTGGGCTGTTCAGCCACATGCTGACACTATAGAGTTCAAGTACTTGCAGATTTTGTCACACCTTACTGCACTGTGTGTTCCAGGCATATGGATGGTGAAAGACACCACAAATTATAACATAAAAGAGTATGAATGTAGATGCAGCACTTCTCATATGGTATTTATCAAAAATGTTATTGGAGCCAAGTAGATATAGGAAAGTTAAAAGTATTTCAAAAGAGAGAAATGAACTAGCTAGCAAAAGAACACATGATGAAGAGAAAGTGAAAGGAATATTGATAGTCTTGACAAAACAGCATAATAATATTACCCATATTACAGCTGGAGTTACAAGACAGAACCATCAAGTGGGAAACACAAATTTTTTGAAGACAGATAAAATTTAAACTCTCCCAATCAAGACTTCAACAAATCAGTGCCTTCCAGATTTTCAGCATCACATAAACTCAGAGAATGATAAATGTAATCGTAAAAGTGCAGTGTGCTCAGCCACTGTTGCCATGATTCTCTCTGTTGCCAGTGAATCTGATTTCAACTCTCCTCCCCATCTATTTTTTCATCAAAATGTTTAAATAGTTTGAGCAGGACAAACAGAATTGGTTTGACACCCCCCCCCCCAAATGTCACTCACTCATATGCATGTGTACACCCACACACTGACTCACTCAATAGTCAAATAGAAATGTTAATCAAAGGGAGATAGCCAAATGTTCTTTTCAGAATACTGATGGCTAAAAACGGTCCAGAGACAGCAATCTAAGTCCTATGGCTGTGATTGCCAACTGCCTGGAAAAAATGTCCTGTTACTTTAACAGACTTAATGGGACATTTTATCAGGTGATGTCACTTACCTCCTTTCCATTTTTTTTTGTGCCCCCAGAAGGGGATTTTTTATTTGCATTTTCTATAAACTACAAAAACTACAACTAAAAGTTGGAAGGGGGAGGGAAACTAAACCCCTATCACTATAGCTATGGGAAATGGGAAGAGGAAAAACTAATACATGAAATCTACTTGATGGGGAAAGGAGGCTACTATTCTAAACTATTTCATCTATTGGATTTGGGGAAAGGAAAACTAATACATGTTACAAGTTTGGCAGAGGTCATGTTACAAGTTTGGCAGAGGTCATTTTGGGGGGAATCGCGGGGGAACACAGTTCCCCCGGGTGAGGTACGGGGGGCACATGACAAAGCCCCGCCCCCTGCTTCCAGCCACCCTGCTTCCGGCCCTCATTCAGCCAGGAGGAGGCAGGAGAAGAGGGAGGGTAAGTTGCTTCCTCCCTGCCTCTCCCCACCCCTGCCTGCCTGGGGGCAGGGAGGGCCTTCAGAGGGCTTCCTTGCACTCCCACCGGCCTTGCAGGTCCACCGCCGGGCCCCTCATGGGGCTCGGCAGTGGAGCTGCAAGGCCGGCGGTGGCGGCCGGGACCATTGGGGGCGGGGTGTGTGGCCTTATGACAAACTTCCGGTAATGTCAGGGGGTGTGGCCTTATGACACACTTCTGGTGATGTCAGGGTGTGTGGCATATGCTAATGAGTTATGCTAATGAGTTCCCCTAGCTCTTTTTCTATGAAATGACCCCTGAAGTTTGGTATACAGGTTGTTTCATTACAGTATTACTTTAAGAGTATGCTTTTATTGGCTTAACACAAATTCTTCCTGCGTTTCTTCGTTTTCTTGGGTTTGGGGGTGGCTGCTCCTTTCTCCGATTCCAATTATTCTGGTGATGTGAAAGTAGTGCTTTTTGAATCCTGTGAGTAGGATTCTTCTTTTTCTTCCTCCTGATCTGGTTTTGAGTTCTTTTCTTTCTTCTTATAATTTGAGTTAAACAATTGGTCCGTACATTTTTCCGTTTTTGGAACAGAGTCAATTTTGTATTTTTTATCCAGATAATTGAAGCTCAGTCCTTTCAGGAATAACCATCTGTATGGTCCTCCCTTTTTTTGCAGAGTGAGAGTAAGCATCCTATATAGCTTCCTCCATTTTCTGACTTCAAAGGGAATGTCTTTTAGTATTTTTATCTCTTCATTCTTAACTTTTAAGGATTTTCCCATTGTAGATTTTAACACCAGTTCTCTGGTAGATCGTTTTGTGAAATTTAAATAGGTTTTCCCTGGGAGTTTATTTTTCTTTATAAAATCCGGGTAAGTCCTGTAGGCTACATCCATCTCTTTCAATAGATCTTTCTGTTTGTAATCCATTAACGATGTCAAGGTTTCTCTCTCACACCCCAGTCCAGGGATGGGGAGAGAAACCAAGCGTTCAGGAACAATTAAACAATTGCTGTACACTCTCCAGGCTTTACCAGTAGTCTTCCACCAGGATCTCTCTTTTTAAACAGTCCCCACCAAAGCTCAGGAGCAGAGATTCCAAACTCCTTCTCGCTTTATGGGACTGACCCACTTTACCAGCTCTGCACCAGGGCTGCAAACAATTAAGTACCACAGTGGTAGCTTCCTTAGGCGAACGGCTTTAGACACAAGATTCAGTCTTAGAGATCAGGTTGCAGCAGAAGAAACAGGTCCAGACAATAATGATTATATATTATCTTTATTCAGTGCACAAGCATGCATATAACATGAGACTAGCAAAAGATAACAAACAAAAGATATCTATAGCTTGTTCAGCTCTAGCTATACAATAGAGGTAGGTCATAGTTACCAGGCTGGTGTGCAAATAGTCCAAGGTCTCACCAGGGAATCTTGAAGAGAAACCCCATGGTTTTGTGGGCAGCTAGTCCAGCTTGGCTGCCTAACAGTTTCACTCCATGTTAACAGCAAACAGTCAGTCCAAAAGAACTCTTTGTTTTCCAGAGAGAAACTCACTTAACTCTCCTTACTCCCCTGTTTCCCATATGGATCATTGCTGATATACCCCCCCCCCTCCGTCACCACCAGGCACGGCCATTTACCCAATAGTGAAAGAGTGGGAAGGCGTTCCAATCTCTGGTTACCATGCATTGTCAGGCAAGGTATGTTTTGATTGGCTTGGAGTTGGGCATCCCACTCCAGCCTCTTCTATTGACCATGTGTCATGTCAGGGAATGCTTTTGATGTGCTAATGTACTGGGCATAGCTCGTCCCATGCTTGGGAAGGCGCCGGCAAGTTGCTCTATCCTGGCAGAGGTGTCAAAGTTTCTTGTATATGGAGATGCGGCCTGGCCATCTCGCAAGCCATTTGCACAGGTGATAGGAATCACGCGGTAGTGTTACCAGCTAGGGCCATCTGGCCCAAGCAGAGAGGATTTTAGAAAAGCCTTTTTCTATACAAATGGTGCCAAAGCCTCTGCCAAAAGTTCTTTTAAGTCCTCGTTCTTCTCTTCAGGGATCCCATGGAAGCGTAAAACATACATAGATCTTTCCAGCTGAAGCTGTATTAATTGCGTTTTATCAGAGGATCTTTCTTTCTCGGCTTCATCTACTCTCTTGTTGATACTCTCAGTCTGTTTTTCCATTTTTTTCAACGTTTTCTCAGTTACTGTGGTTCTTTTGTCCATTTGATTCAGTTGTTTTTTTAACACTGTCCAGTTTGGTGTTAAGGTTAGTCATCTGTTCCTTTAGGGGGCGCAGTGCATTTGCTAACAGTGAAGAAAAGTCTGTAGTTACTTCCTGGTTCTGAGAGGGAGTCAGTGGTATGTTATTTCCAGTCACCAGTTTATTCTCCGGTGCCCTCCATCCTCTCCCAGCCATAATATCAACAAGATGTAAGTTTCCCAAAACAAGGCAAAAGTTATACGATTTAAATCTGCTTTGTATATATCGGCAGTTTTTGCATTCGCTTAACTTCTTATGCACTTATTTTAGCTCTGAGTCTTTTTTATTTCTGATTTAAAACTGCTTTTTTCAAAAAGAGGGGGGGTGCTTAGTCCCTCTCCCTCCGCACTTCAAACTTAGGCGCTTCCAATTACTACCAAGGTCCGTTCGCTTTTTCACCTGAAGATTGCTTAACTCACAGTTTGGAGACCTGGAGATCTTTTGGAAACATTTTAAAGTTTTGATTGTGGTCGCTTGCTCCGGCAGTCGACTCTACGCACCATATTGGCTCCACGGCGACGGTACCTTTCGGGGATAAGGCGAGCCTCAATTCCTTGGCTGTCACCTTGGAAGAGGCTCTTCTCAGCTCCACAGGCTGAGGGTCTCCTACAGAGACCCTGGGGAGGTCCGGGATGAACTCAGACCCTCCCATCAGCCAGGTCTCGGGGCGTCCCCATCAGAGCGAGATGGGACACGTCCGAGTGGCAAAACGTTTAAACCGGAAGTCCACCGCCTTTCCATTTTGACACATGAAGCCTCTATCACTGGGACAGGACAATTTCCTCTAACCCAGATGGCAACCCTGTAGGCCATACCTGTACTACCATTGTTTTCTCCTGATATCTGTACATGATGATTTGCTTGCAGGCTAGTTGTGCCGGGGAGGGGGGAATGGAATGTGGTGGGGTGGGAATTATATGGGAGAAAATGGTTAGCATGTTTTATGTGGCTTTTCTATAGATTTCTGTAGATTCTTTCTTTGAATAGAGTCCCCCAGGCTGAGCACAATGTTTGATTCATTTGTGAATCTCATGTGATAGGGCTGACACAGCATTGGAGTGCATCTCTAGCAGACATACATTGATCAAAAACATTATAATAAACTGGCTGTCCTTCATAGATTTTGCAGCAGCTATGGCTCCACTAGGCCTAGAAAAACCAACTTCCTTCTCTTCTCTTAAACGTAGTCAGTCTGCCTGAACTTACTTTGACAAGACAGTATTTGGAAACCTGCCCTGTCAATTCTCTCAGAGACACAGAGGAGCGCACTACGATTCCTGTCAGCCTGAATTCTCCACTTGTGTTACATTATACAATTAAATAGCCACAACACATTCAATTCAAGACAGAAAAGAATATACCTTAGCCAATAGGAACAGAGGAAATAAGAAAACTCTCCAGAACCATTGTTGCTTCAATAGCACTTACAGCTTTGATAAATCTATGTGGAGAACAGTAGCCCTTTCAGCTTCACATTCGGGAAGTACAAGAGGAGGAAAACTTCAGCAGAACCCAGAGAAGGTTAATAAAGAGTTCATCAGATTCAGCACTAAATTGCCTGCTCTTGAGGCCATCCCCATCTCAAGACAGGGTGGCCAAAACCCTTTCCCATTATTTCCTATGAAAACAGTGGAAAGGGGGGAAAAGAAAGGGGAAAAAAAAGAGAATTAGAAGACGCATGTAATCAATCTTTACAAAATCCAGGAGTTCTTCAGCCTGCCAGATATTGCATCTTTCAGGGCAACAGACAGGCAATGCCTATTAAATGTGTTTTTCTTCTCTAAAGAAATGGGGTCAGTGAAAGATCTTTCTAACCTTAATACACTATAGATTTAATGAAAGGCAAGAGCTATTTTAAGATTTTATGAGGGGATTTTAAAATATATATATATATATATAACACAAAGAGGAGTTGCAGACACTCGTTCCCATTATTGCAGAGCTGCCATTGACTCTTTTATCTGTATCTTCAAGCCAGTTCTTACAAACTTTTGCAGATCGTTAGACCCATAAATGAGGCTCAGTCACTAAGAAAGCTAGGTCCTGACACACTCAACTTTTATGCTTTAAAATAAGAATGATATGGAAACAGTGTCTTTTTATTAAGGTGCTTTAATCATACTGTGTTCTCCTGACAAAGAAGCAGTTTTCTTGAAAGATGGTGCCAATCAATAGTGCTTTATAACAAGCTTTATAACAAGACCCCAAAATTAGACTGGGTATATGCAAATAACATCTTTCCTCTGCTTATGTAACAAGTCACACCAGTAATTGCAGCTATAAATGATTCCTCCCCATGGGTGGAATGAAATAAATATTGAGCAGCGGTCAGTGCAGACCCAAGACTGCTCAAATCTGAATCATGGTGCCACGCAAGCCAGAAATAAAGCTGACTGTTGAAGGCTTTCAGTCTATAGTTAATGGAGTCTCATGTGGTCTCAGTGACCACATGAATGATTCTTCACAGCATGCACTCCTTATTTTTGCCAGGCTCCTTGTCCAGTCATCTGTTTTTAAGACCAATCACTGTTTTGACCCAATGAATTCACTTCGTTTGGCAGGTACTTCTGTATTTATTTGCAAAATTTATACTCTGACTTTCTGCCCTTATAAGGCCCACCAAGCCTTACATACATAATAAAATCACATCTTGAAAACCATTAAAACCAACAAAGCACATTATTAAAATAATTAAAACCAGATCTAAAATGCACATACATATGCACATACACACGCATATGCACTAAAATGCATAGAATACACATACATATGCACATGAAATACACATAAAAGCAATTAAACCATTGGGCAGGAAGGAGGGATCACTGAGGGAACACCAGATGAAACAAAAAAGTTTTCACCTGCTGGCAGAAGACGGCAACAAAAGGCGACAGATGAGTCTCCCTCCGAAGAGAGTTTCAGAGTTTTGGTGCCAGAACAGAAAGCCATCTCCTAGTAGAGTTGCCATCCTCCAGGTGGTGGCTGGAGACCTCCCACTAGTACAACTGATCTCCAGGTGACAGAGCAAATGGCCACTCTGAAAGGTGGACTCTATGGCATTGTACCCAATTGAAGTCCCTCCCCTCCCCAAACCCCACCCTCCTCAGGCTCCAGCCCCCAAAACTCCAAGTATTTCCCAACATGGACCTTGCTTCAGCTTAAATTGGAGGAACTCCACTGGGGGACTAAAGGGCAAAACAGGCTCAGCCTCCCAATCCAAAAAGAGGGCTTTTGATCAGTTTTTTTTTTTTTTTTTTAAGAACCTGAAAATTTGGTAACCTTAACTACTGCTTTGCAAGATCTGGCTGAGCTGAGTGCAAGGAAAGGAATTTCTGTAGCAGCTTTCAGCGTGCTGGCTTTATTTTTGCTTCAGTCTTGAAGAAAGGGAGGTCTAGCAGATCGATCCTAGAGTGCTTTTTGCTATGCTCAGACTTCTCTGTGCCCCTAGTGGCTACAGCCAGAACTGCACTTGAAAAATAAAAGGAAAAAATGTTCCGCTCGAGGCAGCATGAGGCCCCCTTTGAGGTCCCCCTTCAAGAGCCTTCCTCAAGCTGTGCCCTGGGTAGACCACCCTTCCTGCCCCTTTGATACGCCACTGTAGCCAGGACATTGACTGGAATAGATCACAGGGACAATATCACTCCAGTCCTGACCTATCTACAGTGACTCCTAGTCTATTTCTGCATACAGTTCAAGTGCCAGTGTGGTATAGTGGTTAGAGGATTAGCCTAGGATCTGAGAGACCTCCCACTCTGCCACAGAAGCTTGCTGGGTGACCTTGGGCCACTTACAAACCCTTAGCCTAACTTGCTAAACAGGGTTGTTGTGAGGATAAAGGGGAGGAGGGGAGAATGATGTTGAAAGCCACTTTAGAGAAAAGCAAGCTATAAATGAAGTGGATAAAGTGCTGGAGTTTGGTGTAGTGGTTAAATGTGTGGACTCTAATCTGGGAGAACCAGGTTTGATTCCCCACTCCTCCACTTGCAGCTGCTGGATGACCTTGGGCAGGCCATCGTTCTGTCAGAGCTGTCCTTGAAAGGGCAGTTCTTGAAAGAGCTCTCTCAGCCCCACCTACCTCACAGGCTGTCTGTTGTGGGAAGGGAAAGGAGTTTGTAAGCAGCTCTGAGACTCTGAGTGAAGGGCGGAGTATAAATCCAATCTCTTCTTCTTCTCTTCTGGTGGATGATCTCCGGAGACACTTGGACCAAGGCAGTTCAGTGCTGCTGATTCTTCTCGACCTATTGGCAGCATTCACTATGGTTGAACATGAGGTGTTAACCCACCGCCTCACTGATGCCAGGATACGGGGGCTTGCCTTGCAATAGCTAGCCTCCTTCCTTCAGGGTCGGGGACAGAGGGTGGCACTTGGGGGGGGGGAGTTATCCCAGTGGCATCCACTAGAATGTGGTGTCCCGCAGCGAGCGATTCTCTCCCCCATGCTGTTTAATATCCATATGTGCCCCCTCGCCCAGATGGATATGGGCTGGGCTGTCACCAGTATGTGGATTACACCCAGCTCTATCTACTGATGGACAGCTGCCCGGACACAGCCCCAGGACACCCTGATGAGGCATTACAGGCAGTGGCAGGATGGATACAACAGAGCCGAATGAAGCTAAATCCATCTAAGACAAAGATCCTGTACCTGAGTTGCGGGGGATTGGGTCAGGGGATCAGGCTCCCAACCTTCGATGGGGCTCCATAGGTGCCTATATCAAGTGTGAAGAGTCTGGGGGCGTTCTTGGATGCCTCCCTCTCTATGGAGACCCAGGTCACCACCACTGCCAGGTCTGCCTTTTTCTATCTGAGACAGATCAGGCATCTTGCTCCCCGAGACCTAGCTACAGTGACCTATGCAATGGTCACTTCCAGACTGGATTATTGTAACTCTCTCTATGTGCGGCTACCCTTGATTCTGTTCCAGATGTTGCAGCTAGCGCAGAATGCGGCAGTGCAGGTATTGATGGCGATGCCTGTGCGGGCTCGTATCCACCTGGTGCTGCATGAACTGCACTAGCTGCCTATTGAATTCCATGTTATGTCTGGACATGAGCAATCTTCCACTCCGGCTTAACTGCTGCTGCAGGCATGCCTGGACTTGTCTGGCAGGCCACCTAGAGGAGCATGGAGAGGCATGTCTGGGCTTGTCTGGGCAGGCCACCTAGTTGTAGCATGAAGCCCCAGCAGAAAGGCAGGCAGGATCCTGGAACCTGCCTGCATATTGGCCCCTGAGTACAGCCAGCCATTCTGGAGTCTGGAGGCCATTTGAACTTGCCAATCACATGGGGGCTGGGCGTGGCTTAGGTGTATATAGTTAGGGCAGTTGCCCCATGTAAAGCATTCCTGTTGAGATGCAATAAACTGCTGCTTGCTGAAATCACTATGTCTTCGTCTCTGCCCTGTTAAACCCACTATTTAACATTCCAAATCCATTTTAAGGTGCTGGTGCTTACCTTTAAAGCTCTATACAGCCAGGGCCAGCATACCTACGAGACCGCCTCTCCCCATATGAGCCCCAGAGGGCACTGAGGTCCACAAACCAACATCTTTTAGTGGTCCCCAGCCCCAGGGACGTTTGATTAGCCTCAACCAGGGCAAGGGCTTTTTCAACCCTGGCCCCCGCCTGGTGGAATGAGCTCCCTTATGAGATCAGGGCCCTGCAGGACTTATTGCAGTTCCGCAGGGCCTGCAAGATGGAGCTCTTCCACTGGGCATTTGGTTGAGGCAGCGGACGTTCCCCTCCCCCCCAGCTTTTTGGCCATTCGTCAACCAGTGACTTGATCTCGACTGGCCAAACTGAATTGTTTTAACATCTGACCTCCTTGTTTACATGGTATTTTATTACATGATATTATTATGTGTACATTGTTATTTTAATATTATTTTAATTGTATTATTTTAACTGTTGTACACTGCTCTGAGCCTGTTCGGGGAGGGTGGTATATAAATCTAAGGACGACCACACAGGGCTTTCAAGGCAAGAGATGTTTGGAGGTGGTTTGCCTTTACCTGCCTTCATGTCGGCCCTGCTTAGCTTCTGAGATCTGATGAGATCAGGCTAGGCTGGGGCTATCCAGGTCAGGGCTAGGCTGGGAGGAATGTGTCTGGCCCAAGGTCACCCGGCAAGCTTCCCTGACATGAGTGGGGATTTGAACCTGGATTTCCCAGATCCTAGTCCAACTCTGTAACCCCTACACCACGCTGGCTCTCGTGATGGAATAGCGTGTTGGAATTTGATTTTTTTTTTTCTGGTGATTATATATACAAAGTTATATAAAAGAAATGTTTCACTGTCTGTGTTTCTTTTCTGGCCATCGAAACAAAGCTTATGTCCAGTGGCACTTTTAAGACCAAACTGTGTTCTGCTGCTTCAGACCAACACGGCTACACCTACCCACCTGAATCTATTTTCTGGCCATTATTATTATTCCTTTTATTTCATGATTATTACTGAAAATAATTTTGTCATATAGAAGACGAGCCCTGACCCGGAGATCTCAGAAGCTAAGCAGGGCCAATTCAGAGGCAGGCAATGGCAAACCACCTCCGAACGCCTCTTGCCTTGAAAACTCTCCGGGGTCGCCATAAGTCAGCAGTGACTTCATAGTAAAAAGAGAGAGAAAGAGAGGAGGGGGTGTTAAAAATTATCCACCCTGGGCACCTGAACACTTTTTAAGGACATCTCCAATGTACAGTGCATTGCAGTAGTCCAATGTAAATGTAACCAAGGTGGCCAGACCTTTTCTGGCCAGGAAAGGCTGCAGCTGTCTAACCAGATGAAGTTAGTAAAAGGCACTCCTGGCCACAGCTGCCACCTGCTTATCCAACAGTAGACCTGGGTTCCAACAACACCCCCAAACCAAAGACCTGTTCCTTCAAGAGGAGTGCAACCCCATCAGAATGGGTGACTTCGGCACCTGTTGTCCTTTTCTTTTTAGTCTGTATCCTATCTATCTCATTTTTTATCCTGCCTTTTCTCTAAAGAATGGAGTGGCATCACAGTTTGCCCTCATTTTAGCCCAGAGAGAAACCATTTAAAATTGGTGTAGGGAAGATCACTTATACAGTTCAACTTTTCTAGAACTAGAATAATAATAAGAAGAGATTGGATTTGTACCCTGCCCTTCACTTGGAGTCTCAGAGCAGTTTACAAACTCCTTTCCCTTCCCCTCCCCACAACAGACACCCTGTGAGGTGGGTGGGTCTGAGAGAACTCCACAAACCGCGCTTTCAGGAACAGCTGTGCCAGAGCTTGTGACTGACCCAAGGTTACATCAGCAGGTGCAAGTGGAGGAGGGGGGAATCAAACCCGGTTCTCCCAGATTAGAGTTCACACACTTAACCACTACACCAAACTAAAAGCCTACTTAAGAGTTGCCAACACTGTTGCAAGTAAAGAATGTTATGCATCCGTGACTTGCTGGAATTATGAAATAATACTTTTCAGAAAAGATAAGAATTCAGCTGAGTAATACACATGTTCATGTATGCCAATATCAGCTTTGAAAACGAATGGGCGAAGTGGGTGATTGCCAATTAATAGGGCTTGTTGAAGTTTTATTCACTAACTATTTAATCACAAGTCCCTTCTAGATAAGGACAATGGAACTGGAACCTCAGGCTAGTGTTGTATTTTGTACCTTGCACTTACATATATTTTAAAACTCTGTATGTATTTCATAGGTAGAAAAATCTGCCAGAATAACAATGGCATACAAATCTGCCCTCCAGATTGTCATTTGGTAGAGTTTTAGAGATCAATACACTCTTAACACAATTTCTACTTTTCATTGCCTGTCAGGTGCAGGGATGCTGGTCCATAGCTCAGAATTGTTCAGAAATGGTTATTCAAAAGCTTAATGACAGGCTTTCTACCTCATTTGATTAATGAACTGTAATTAGTACAAAAGACAGTAGTTGGGAATGCAGATTTGAGTCTCCTGACATGGATCCTGTTCCAGCTGTACCAGCCATTACTCAAGTTTCACGTTGAGACTCAAATTTTCAGAAGGTTTCTGTTAGCAGGTCAGCAAGTATTATATGCAGATAATATTGCACACGTTTTAATGCACATCTCTACATTAAAGCACTAAACTCCTATGTTTTTGCTTTTAGATGACTGTGCTTCAGGAGAGCAGTACAAGCTCAGGAGGCAAATATGTCAAATGGACTGTGTATCTATAGCATAAAGCAGACATCAGCATCTGAATCTCTTAATGAGATACTGAGGAGGCACTGAGGGGCAGCAAACCAAGTCATCTCCTTCTGCTTTTCTGCCAGCAATAAAAACATCCTCTTATATCCTCTAATCTTTCTTGTTCCAGATGCAGTGCTGGTGTTTCTATTCCCTGCCTCCCTTTCCTCCTTCTTCTATCTCACTAGGCTAGATAATGCTTTTTCTTTTATCTTTTCCTCAATTTTCCTTGTTATGCCTTTCTGAAAACTGGGTGGAGATGGATGGAGCAACTATCAGCTGGTTTCTGGACCAGGGCAATGGGGTCAGGGAGAACAGGTGTGGCAACAGAGAGTAAGATGAGAAAGAGCCTGTGTGTGTGTATCCCCCATATATCCCAGAGAGCCAGTTTGGTGTAGTAGTGGTTAGGAGTGTGGACTCTAATCTAGGAGAACCAGGTTTGATTCTCCACTCCCCCACATGCAGCTGCTGGTGTGACCTTGGGTCAGCTACAAGTTCTTTTAGAGCTGTTCTCTCACAAGCAATTCTCAAAAGAGCTCTCTCAGCCTCACCTACATCACAGGCAGTGTTCCCTCTAAGCTGAGTTAGTGTGAGCTAGCTCACAGTTTTTTAGCCTCCAGCTCACATATTTTTGTCCTAGCTCAGAAAGGATGGCTCCAGAGCAAACTAATTTATTCAGTAGCCAAGTCGCTCGTTCACAACTTTAATGCCAGTAGCTCACAAAGAGGAATTTTTGCTCACAAGACTCCACAGCTTAGAGGGAGAATTGCTCACAGGGTGTCTGTTGCGGGGAAGGGAACGGAAAGGAGATTGCAAGCTGCTCTGAGATTCCTTTGGGTAGTGAAGGGCGAGGTATAAATCCAATCTCTTCTTCTTTTTCTTTTATACATATCCCATCTTTCTCTTCACTGGGGACCCAAAGTGGCATACAACATTCAGGTATCTGAAGAAGTCAGCAATGATTCACGAAAGCTCATACCCTGCCACAAATTTTGTTAGTCTTTTAAGATGCTACTGGACTCTTGCTCTTTTCTACTGCTACAGACAGACTAACATGGCTACCCATCTTGATCTATCTCCATGGAAGGCAGCACATTTAGCCGTACAGAATGGAAATCCAGCAACCTGCTGAAGAAACTTGCACAGGTACAAACAGACATAATCTTTCTCACCAAATGCAGAAGACATAACATTATACCTAAGGGACTAAGAATAAAAAACACAGTTAAAGGTATCTGAAGAAGTGAGCAGTGACGCATGAAAGTTCATACCTTGCCACAAATGTTGTTATTCTTTAAGGTACTATTGGACTCTTGCTTTTTTCTACAACATTCTCTCCTCCATTTTATCTTCACAACAACACTGTGAGGCAGGATATTCTGAGTATGTGTGATATGTGTGGCCCCATATCTATCTTCTTTGCAGGTGCCACAGCAGCACAGAGCATTTTCCCTTGCCAGATGTAATGTCATGCCTTCTGCTATTTTTAATGGCAGATTCAATAAGATAGCCTACTCAGCCAGATACTGCCCTTGTAATCAAAAATGTGTTGAGTCAATCACTCATGTTCTTCTCTATTGTCACCCACATACAGATTTACATTATATACATTTACATTCTGTTCTAGTTAGGATGAGGGACTGTTCTGATGCATTTAAGGTTTATAGACTTTTGAATGATTTCTCCTCTAATGTCACCGAGAAGGTGGCTAAATTTCTTTACTCTGCTATAAAGGTACACCAAGGGATCTCACAGAAATAATCCTATATTTACACTGATGTATATGTATATTGTGGTTTTAACTTACATTTTAAACTGTATTTACATGTATCATTTTTTCCTATGCCAATAAAGGCTACTTAACTTAACTTGAGTGGCCCAAAGTTACCCAGCAAACTTGTATGGAAGAGTGGGGATCTGAACTGAATCTTCCAGATCCTATTACGACCATGCTGATGCAGCTGTGGTGGGCCAGACAAATTTGACCTGATTAAGCCAACCATCCAGTTTCATGCCAAACCATTGCACAACTTAACAGAGATATAGACCACATCTTGCTGAAACATATGGAATAAATTTGTCCCTGTGACAGTATGGTTGTTCATTCACAGTGGGGTAAACAGGTGCTTTTGTTTTTCTGTGTATTTATTAGAGTTAGTGCAATCCTAAGAACACTTTCCTGGACGTAAGCCCCATTGAATAGCCTTGAATGTGTTTCTGAGTAGACATGCTTAGGATTGCTTTCTTAGTGGGGTACAGTAAACATAGTATTGGTTGTGGATGTGCAAAGCCCTTTCTAGGTCACAAAGCTTACTAGGTGGAGTCAAGCAAGCCCTCATATTGTAACTGGATTTTGTTTTGTTCACACCATAAGAAAACAATTAAAACAATTCAATGAGTAATAAGCATTATGAAGCCTTGAGAACCAATATGGTGTAAAGGTTAGTGCGTTGGACTAGGATCTGGGAGACCCAGGTTCAAATCCCTTCTCTCCCATAAAGCTTTCTGAGTGTCCTCAGCTCATTCACTGTCTCTCAGCCTAAGCTACCTCACAGGGATTTGAGAGAATATAATCAAGGATGATGTATGCCACCCTAAGCTCCTTGGATGAAGGATGGGGTAAAAATACTCTAAATAAATACACAATAAAATATGTCTGACAATGGCCTTATTCAAGAAACTAACTGGCTTTGTCTTTCTTCTTACCCTTCTACCTGTGAGGTAGGGGAACACCCTTAGCTGGCTCAGTAGGCCAGATGCTATTGCTGCATAGGAAATGAAATGCAATGAACTTGCTGGTTTATCTTATATTAAAAACCAGAACATAAAACTGACACTGACCTCATATGGTGTTCTAATAAAACATACTGTAAATGTCTTTTGAATTGTCTAAGGCCAAAAACACCTATGAGGACAGGAACCTGAAAAGCCACGGCCTGGTGTTGTCACTGGTACATAAAGTAGAAACAAGGGACACTGCTGTATCTTCAGAGCTTGAGAAGATAAATCTAGTGCCCTTCTCTGACAAAGGAATGACTGGGACTGGAATATTTCAGTGCAGCTAGCTGTTACTGTAAAGCCTACAACAGGTTAATAGCCCTTGGACAATGACAAAGAACTTCATTAGTGAACGTAGATATCGCTCTACATTACAATTTAGTTCACAGCAGCGCACTTAAACAGCCACTTAGGCAATAGCCTCACTTGTTCCCGTATACAGCAAATTGTGCAACATTGTAAACTACCAGAAGCAAAAATATAAGCATAATCTAAAGCACCAGATGCTATCCAGGGAACACATGGATCCCCCAGAAAGCAGCACAAGCATCCCTGTTCTCTGCAATGTCTTGCAGCGGTTGTAACCCCAACACTGCAGTGATATGGGTTGTCTTTGCCAGAGGTAGATGAATGCCTTAGAGCAGTATTTCCCAGCTTGTGGATCAGGACCCCAAAGTGGGTCACAAAACCTCTGAAAGTGGGTCGCAGGCCAGCCCTCCCTCAAGGTGGCTCCTACCCTTTCCATCTTTTCTTTCTTTCCTCCTCTTAAATCTCCCCCTCCTTCTTTGTAATAATAATGAGGAGAAAAAAGTTGTCAAGCAACTAATAACATCACTTCAGTATCTGAAAGGAGGGGAGGCTGGAGAGCAGGTGGGAGCTGTTCAGCATGCCATGGAAAAACCAGAGGAGGATAGAAAGAGGCATGTGCATACATGGGCCGTGTCTTGGTGCTGCTCTTTCAGCAGCCCAAACTCTGCATTGCTTTACTGCCCTCTACCTGCTGTGGAAGATGTACTGCACTGAGCCCCTTGCTGCCAGCCTTTTCACTGCCATCTGCCATCTTCGTGTGTGTCCCCACCCCAGCACCCCCACCCCAGCATGCCTCCACAAACTCTGGGTCTGGCCCAGCTGGCAGAGGAGAAGGAGACTGGAGTTCATTGTAGGGGAAGCTGTACCCTTTGTGTGATCTTTTTTGGTTTCTCAAAAACATCTGGTTGGCCACTATAGAAAAAAGAATGCCAGAACAGATTGGTACCAAACTCATAGTTCCCCTGGCACACAAAAAAACTGTGGGCCAGCCCTGGGCAGGTCACTGTACGTAGTAAATTTGGATGTGAGGGTTACATCCAAAAGAGGTTGGGAACCACTGCCTTAGAAACTCTGGACTTGGATAGCAAATACATTGAATGGACTTAAAAAGCTTTGAGGTAACAGTTAATGGCATCTTCCTGCAGGAATTGAAGTGAGATTTGTTGAGATCCATTTTCTGCCATTGGGACAACGGATCATCCTTAGAGGTGGATTAACCTAAAGATTTTATTTTTAAATCTGGGTAGCCTTGAACTGAATTGATTGATCGTGGTATGGCACCCAGCTGGTCCTAGTGTACCTTTTAAAATATAATTTGTAAACTGTTGTTGTTTTAATTGCTAAAAGGCAGCATATAAAATACTAAAATAAAATGACTATGCCTCAAATTGTTTTCAGTACGAAAATTCATTATGATTTTCATCATACTTTTTATTTTAATTGAGCCTAATTAAATTATTCCTTCCTTCCTTCCTTCCTTCCTTCCTTCCTTCCTTCCTTCCTTCCTTCCTTCCTTCCTTCCTAAAAGCACAGATGTTGGCATAGAGACTTTTTTTGACTGAAGAAAAGCTTTCAGATAGAGAGTCAATCTTAGTTTCCATTAAAAGGAATACTTTTTCTCAGGTTGTCTAGATGTCTAAAGCAAGAAACCCAAGCAAGTTGGAACTGTTCTAATGATAATCACCTGCACTCCTACTGAGTTAATAGATTGGGATGAATAAATTACTTCCCAAATTATCTCAAGCATGACAGACAGTTGATGTCTTTCAAATTAGGTATTAATTATTACAATGGAACTCATGGAAAATAGCAACTGGCTCTCAGACATGTAATGAAGACTACTGCCAAACAGTGGGCTGCTGCTCCTTGTACAATGATTATCAAAGCTTATAAAATCATCTTTAGGGATGGGTTCATGGTTCGGTTCATGGTTTGTGGCTGAACATGAACTGAACCATGAAACAATACACCGGTTCGCAAACTGAACCGGTTTGTATTGGTTCATGAGCCATTTAAAGTTTAGACTCTTGCTTTTTGCTCCTCAAGGCTTTTCCCATGGAGCAGAAAGCAGCTGTTTCCAAACAGCTGAGTGGTGTGGATGGCCGCTGTTTGATTTAAATGGTTCAGAGCCATTTAAACCCTGCTTTCTGCTCCCTGGGAAAAGCTGTTTTTCGTGAAGAGCAGAAAAGCTAAAAACTGTTTTTCAGGAAGGTTCACCCCTGCTTTCTGCTCTTCATGAACTGCATAAAAATTCGTGGAGGTTTGTGACAGTTCTTCAGTTCACAAAAATCACTTCACGAACCAGCCAAAATTCATGACAAACTTTTGTTTGTCATCTGGTTCGTACCCATCCCTAATCCTCTCAATAGAATGGGGTGGGTTGATTCCCACAGGAATCTGAAGTTTTAAAAGTGCAAGCCTTTATTTGCCCCAAAGTAGAAACATTTGATAGTTGGAGCAAGTAGTGACCCAATGCAATTTTGATCACATCACGGTGGGGGGGGGGGGGGGCCCTGGAAAAGAGCCTCCTAGCCTGCCCTGTATTTCTCCCCATAAAGGATAGAACACCTGCCCAGCTAAATTGGGCAGTCAGGCAGGGTATGGCCGGATGGGCTATTCCCTCACCAGGTGAGGTGAGGCCAGGTGGGCGAGTCCCATTACTCATTGCCCTGAAGTTTGGCAGGGTGGACATGTCTTGTCCTTGCCATGGTGAGGCTGGGCATGGGTGTGGAGGGAGGATGCATCCCTTACTGGGGCAAGCCCTCCTTCCTGTTGCTTCCAGCTTATGCCCACCCCTCTCTTGGGTCTGGGGTGGCTCTGGCAGGAGGTGGTCCCCAGGTTTGGTGGCACCAGTGGGGGGTGCCCCCCAGGTCATCAGCTCACTGGGATACCTCCCAGTGGCCCTAATGGCCAACTCACTCCTGTTAATTCATTCTATAGATTTATTCTATTCCTGAATCTGATCAATCGATTGCCCAGTTATAAGACTGCTTTTTGTCTGGAAATGCAACAGATAATTCCAGGCTAGTGCCTTTCGGTCCAATTATGAAAATATCTCAGTCTTTAGTTAAAAGTTCTCATTTCCACAGATTATCACTGTGAAGGTGGTGCCATTCTGAATTAATTTTAGCATTATATATGACAATAGGCTTGGAGAGACAAAAGAAAAATGTACCTGTTTAAGTCCCGATGTATTATTGGCTGGATAAGATTGTGAAGATACTCCATGCCTTTTGCAACATCTACAGCAATGATTAATTTAGACTGCAAGTCAAGATTCCTGGAATTAAAAGAATTCATAGTATTAGTCAAATAAGAATGATGCAAACTTGGCTCTTAAACATAAACAAATTTGCAGGTGTGTCATCTATAAATCAAGTTGTGCTTCCCCCTCTTCTTTCCATATAATTTAAATTAAGAAATTTTCTCACTGGGTAATAAAAAAAGGCTTATTCTGAATTAAAATTTGATTTGTCATTAATTTGCCTCCAATTTTCTTCCTCCATTTCTGGCAAAATCTTTGACTGGGCAGGTGCGGTACGGGAATGGAGCAGAATTCATGTTGCTGCCAATGTGGACATTTCTCTTGTCCACAAACTGTATCAATCATGTCATAAAGGGAAGCTCTGATGAGCTGGGTATACTGTGGCAGATTCATTGCCACTAGAGTCTGATAAAGCTGGACAGGAGTCAGACTTGGACTTTCACATATTTATGTCTACCCAAATGTGTCTTCAGCACAGCTCCTCACATAATCCAACCCCTATGTGTATGAGTGTATCTGAAGAACAAGGAAGGTGCAACAAAGCAAAGATATCTGCATGAACAAGATTCTGACATGACACAATGTACACTACAAGGGACAGGAAAAATTAGTTGTTTGGAAGGGCAGGACAAAATACTGAGAACTGAGCAATCACACCAAGCATTCCCTTACACTTTCCAATATGCTGGCTGCTTTTTCTGCATAAAACTCTGAAATTACCACCCTTATCATCACAACAGGCACAGCTATTAAACAGTCCCACACAATATGGCTAGATGTGTCTTTTCATTCAGGCCGGTCTCAAAAATAGCCATGTTGGTCAACCTATTTTCAAACCACAGGCAGTGATTATCAGGGTTTTTTGGGGGGGAGTGGGGAGTATTTCTTTGGCTGTGTTCTCAGATATGAAGTGTTGATTTATTTTAACTATGGTTAGTTTCTAAAACCAGGATTTATCTTGCATATAATCACTTACATCCAGGTTTGACTTGACCAATGTTGGTTTCATTACCTTTGATCTGTAACTGGAGAGGGCATTGTGAGGGAACAAGACAGGATTAATCTAGGGTGCCTGTGTTCACACATCATCAGAAATCATAGCTAAGACTAAGATTCCTTTTAAACTACAGAAGAAGTGATACCACAATGCTTCAAAGAGAAATATCGGATTAGAAGTGATTTGGGAAAGGGGAAGAAATGGAGAACACTCAGGCAAATGGAGTAGACAAACCACGGTTGAAAGGTGCATAAACAACCTCTGGCAATTAAACTGTAGCAAAAGCTGGTTTTAGTTAATAACCCATCTTCATACCACAGTTTCAAACCCGGGTTTGACAGACCCTAGGACCACATTCAGACAGTCACGTTAACAACAGTTATTTTAATTAAACCATGATTTCACATGATGTCTGGACAAAGCATCTGTGTCTTGTTTTTTGTAATTTTGCTTCATCCTCCATTAAGTTCCTATCTATAGTTCTGGGAAAATGTGACTTGCATATAACAGCCAATAGTGCTGCTGATTGAAAAAGTACCTTACATATCTGACTATGCAAAGGACAATCTCTTTCTCTCATTGACTCTCTTTTACAGGTGCAACACACTTCTGAAAATCTGCATGATTTCCCCTAAGGTACTATGGAGATTTAAGCTAGTTTACCTTTTTTGTTCATGCAGCAGGGAAAAGAGGGACCCTCCTGATATGTATTGCGTGACTATAGCAAATTGACTTGGGTCATCCAGGCAAGCACCAACAAATTGGATGACACAGGGGTGATTGAGTCTGCACAGGATAGAAACTTCACGACAAAACATGTCAACGTCTGATTTGGAGCAGTAAGTGTTGGCTCGGTAGCTGGAAAGAAGCATAAGGAATATATCAAGTCACTTAAGAACTGTATTATTTTAAACCTTAAATTCTAAAGCATTGGCTGTGTTAATCTGTTGTAATAAAAACATTAAGTCTTGTGACTAAATTTTGTTGTGGCATAAGCTTTTGTGAGCCAATGCCCACTTTGTTAGTCTCATGAGTTGGCACAAATTTATACAAATGAGTAATATGTATGTGTGAATGTATATAAATAACAAAATAAGTGGGTTCTAGTTTATGAATGCTTATGCCACATTATCTTTAAGGTATCCCTAGATTCTTTGGTGTTTTAACTAATAAAATAAATATATTTAAATAAAATAAATTAAGTAACAAATCAGAAATTCTGCTAACACTCACCGCTTGATTGCCACTATTTTATTTCTACATCGTCCTTTGTACACTTTTCCAAACGACCCTAAAAGGAATTAAATAAAATAAGCACACCGTGACATGTAAAAACTTCTTTTTATAAAATGGACACATTTTCTTTTCCTTTTTACCTGAACCAATAATTTCATGGAACTCTATTTCTGAAAGCTGGAGGTGGAAATGGGATGGCAAACCAGCACGGAGGAGGAGAACATCCGCCTTTTCTGCAAAAGAAAAGTGTCTGCTTATAAAATGCAGTGAAAAAAAATATTAAAGGACCATATTTAGCAAAAATATTATACATTAACTGCCGGCTTTTCTTCTATAAATTGGTTGGTTGGCATTTTTGTTCATTTTTGTCTCTGTACCCAACAATAAACCATAATAATAAACACAGATTTGCAACATTCTAACTGCCTTGGAGCTTTTTGGCTTTAGAAGCTTATCACTAAAGAACACCGTTCCATATGCATATTCTATCTGAATCATGTAATGGCTGCAGAAAATCCTTTATACAAGGAATTAGTTCCTTCTCCTGTCTCTCTAACAGTGACTAGTGAGGCTATTTCTTCATTGCCAGTCTGATCTCCTGCTCAGTGACACTCGGAATAGGATTGGATACACAACTGAATTTGCGGACGGACTTGTTGATTCACGTGCCTCAGTGTAACAGCATTATCAAACCGTTTCTTAATGGAACATTTGGATATCATTTTAGATTACATGGTTAGAAGATGCACTCCAAGCTAAGATTTGACAAAGAGGGGTGTCAGAAGAACCACCAACTTGCAGCTGAGTTATGCCTCAAAAGGACAATTATTTTCAGTACAGAACTTTTTAAAAGGGTGCTATGTAGCTGGTTTAAATCTAATAATGGTTACCTTTTTCCCCCTGATTTCCATCCCTGACTCTTATCAACATATTTAGGTTTGGATCCAGATTAAATTTGCAATTTCTTCAGATCTCCCCTTTCTGCTGTAGACCCCCTTCATGTCATTCCTCAGAGCCCCATCTCTCCTAGGAGTAGCATTTCATGGCAATCAGTGGGAGGGGAGAGGCAGGTAAGTGCAATTCTGCCACAGGAAAATGTAGACTGAATCCAACCTTAATATCTAATAAGGAAATCACTCTAGGACCTTAGATTCTCTTCTTGCCACATGCCTCAGTTCAGCTTGCATTTTTGTAGCAAGAATGAAATTAACCTCAATGACAATAGTTAGCATTAGAAATAGGTGTAAAACATAGGTCTCAAAAGCCTATACCACAGTTTCAATTCTCACCAGTATGTATTCAACCATCTTCAGACTTGACTGAGCAGAACTTTCCTGGTCTTCCCCCCCTTTGTTACAGTCCACTGACCCCCCCCCCCCCCGTCCCGTCGTTTCCTGGCCGTTCCCAGACCTTCAGGAGCAGTATAAAAAGCAAAGTGGAGAGGTCTGGAGACGACAGGGGGATATGGCCTTCCTATCTCCCATAACTGCATGCGCTGTTCCATCAATGGAACTGTGTGATTGGTTACAGACCACTGAATTCAAAAGCAAAGGCTGCAGCCTTGGGAGTAAGCTCCATTGAACGTGGTGGGTCTTAACTTTCAAGTAAAGATGAGTAGAATTAATCTTCATATCCACAGTCCTATGCAGACTTACTTGGAGAATAAACCAATGGGATTTATGCTGTGTACAGCAAACAAAGGATTGGGCTGTGTGACAATTCACTAGCAACTCACAGCCCATAAATCCTGACAATTTTAAATAAAAGACCCAACAAGGAAAATTTTTAACATGCACAATGTTCAAGATAATAAATTCTGAGGCTGATCTCAAATTTGAATGCCAGTTGCTAATAACTTTTATTCCTTCATGCCAAATTGTCAGTCAGCTCACTTGAACCTTTGTCTGTTATAGATATTAAGCTGGTACTAGGCAAGATGGGAGGACTGCCTGTCCTGCATAAGCACCATAGCCCCTGGGGGTGCTGTGAAAAAGCAGAAATGGGCAGGAGTGGTGTCCAGGGTCTATGTTAATTCCACACCACCAGTTCTGAATACTGCCATGTATTTAGTTTTATGCTGTGGCCGCACACACTAAATAATCCATCTTCAATCCACTTTCAGTGCACTTTCCAACTGGATTTTACTGTGTGAACTGGCAAAATCCAGTTGGAAAGTGCATTGAAAGTGGATTATTTAGTGTGTGTGACCACAGCCTTAGACTGCCAGATTTATCCTGATAGGGTCTCTGTGCCTTAAAGCTGTTTTATCAACAAACATTTAGTTTCCAAGACATCACATTGTTACCAGAAAAAGAGTTGCTAACACTGGAGTGGGAGCTTCAGAATGGGCATGAATGGTGGCATTCAGGATAGCAGTGCCCAGTGGAATATCTGTTGTGCCACCAACAAAGTAGTGTCCATGCCTATTTTAAATTACTAAAGCTATACCATCTCTCCCCTTACACCACTTTGGGGATAGGAAGAAGCAGAAAGGCCCGAGATTCAACTGGATTTTGGAAGAATTTGACCTGCCTGTAATAAATATATTTCCAACTCAGAAAGCATACCTTTTGTCATGCTTTTAATCTTCCCTAGTGGGGATGGAACTGACACATAAGATCCATCTGAAATCAAAGCAAAGGAGGTTTTAAACATTCAAGACAATATGTAGTGTTCTGCAGGTTAAAAAAGCTCAACCAAACAAATTAAGTGTAATCCTAGAATGACTGTAAATGTGTATTTTGAAAAATAAACATACTGATATTGTAGATAGCATATACTGTTCTAACATTAATGTGGATTTTTTTTTGTCATTCACCTAAAGCTAATGACACTTCACAGATTCATAGCAGCTACATTTTAGACCTCTTGTGTAGCCTAGAGCAAATATGTATGCATTCAAAGTGGAAAGCAATTAATTCATATATAAGTTAGATGTTCCCAACCACATTGACTTAAAAAAACCCATTCTGTATAAACAGTCAATGTGGGGCATTGATCGATATTAGAATGGAAGATATGAGTTCAAATTCCTACTCAGCCATGAATGCTCACTGAGTTACCTTGGGCCATTAGTCTCCAGCAGTAATGCATCTACTCACTCGCAGCCTCACCTACCTCAAAGGGTTGTTGTGAAATAAAAGAGAGGAGGACATATACCATCCTGAGTTTCTTTGAGGATTGGCCAGATACATAGCATGCTATACTGGAATTAGATGCATGAAGTCTTGGTTGTAAAGATTGCAGGCAGCACAGATCTTGATGGCTGCCATGTGTACGCTTGTGTGAGTGTGTGTGTACACAAGGAGATTAGAGCGGATAAATCATGGCAAAGTTCAAGTTTCCATTCTTAGATATATGCAGAATTCAAGTTGAAAACCTCAGTGCATTTTCTAAGAAGTACATCCTCCTGAAACCAATGGGATTTATTTCTGAGTAAATATGTTTTGCAGTGTAAATTACAAAAAGTGAATGAGATTGTGTTTTAAGAGCATTTTTGAGCTATTGTTTGCACTATAATACCTAGAGATATAGGTGTTCTTGATTGTTTTGAATTGAATGAAAATTATTCAATGATTTCCCTAGCACTACCCTTTGATCTAATACTCCTATTATATTATACATTAACTTAATAAAATCAAGCTTCTGTCTATAGTAACAGAGAAATTTCTCTGTCTTATTCAAAGGTGTTTCCTGGGCAATACTCTATGCATAATTTCTTGTGAATTTAGCCTACAGTTCCAACTGACAAAATATTCTTCATCTCAGGTATCATTTATTTCAATACAACAAGCTTTAAATATGAGGGTTAGGATAGTAGTCCTAATATACAAGTAATCCAAAAACCAGCAGAGGAAGGCAATGTAAAGAGAATGGCTAAGCAATTTATCCAACATGTAGGATGGGATCGCTATTTCTTAACATGCTTATCTTTTAAGCAAGTATAGTATGACAAGATTTTATGATAATAGGCAAAATCAAAGATATAAAGGGTTGGATGGATCTAAATGAAATGATCTGCACAGTACTCCTTCTTGTGGCAGCCCTTGAACTCCTTGTTTCGGTGGGGGTCAAGGTTGCAGTAGGAGGGGATAAGGGGAAACTTGAACTTCCAAGCAAGGACATTTTAAATGGTATCCAACCCAATGTATCTCAAAGAAAAATAGCAGTACTATACATATGTATTGCCCTTGAATGAGCTCTAATATATTATCTGTCAAGTTTACTGGGGATGTGTGTGTCTATTAGATCAATTTTAGGAGTGCAAATAGAACAGCTGGATGGAACCACACCTCCTCCAGGCTGGGAGTACTCATTACAAGGTGATTCATCCTGAGGTCTTTTGTAATGCTTCAGAAGAGTAACAATAGCATCATGGCCTGAAAAACAATAATTGTAATAAGACGTGAACAACAGTAATGAGTGAATAACTGAGCATCTCATAGTTCAGTCCTAAATCTTGCTGTGCTAGCGTAGTATCAGCAAACAGCAGCTCTAAATGGGATATTTATTCAGAAGTAAGTCCTACTTTATTAAACAGGGTTTATTCTAGGTATGCATAGGGTTGCAATTTATATCACAGAATATCAGATTAAACGCTATACAATTTTTAGAAACACTAAAAAACCCCACAAACAGAGTGAGATGACAGGACAGTGGTGACACTGTGTGCAGTGATAATTATCAATATAAAAAAGCTCTCTCTAGCACTGATGTATCTATATATCTAATACCGAAAGGCGCCCCCTGCGTGCAGATACTTATTTCCGCACATCAGGGGCACCTGGGGGGGAGGGAGATGTTTGTGCACACTTGGGGCAGTCCCCAGGTGTGCACAAAAATCTGAAACCTTTTAAAAAATATCGGGGGGATACTTAAATCCCCCCGAAAGTGACAGAGCGTCCCCTGCGCATGCGCAGGGAACGCTCTGCAGCCGGCTTCGTCGCCGCCACCACCTCGGAGCCGGGCGGGGGGGGAGCGACGAGGCCTGGCGGCTACAAGCCGCGTGGGCCTCACTTT
>NW_015172581.1:32743-35950 GCF_001447785.1 Gekko japonicus
GGCGGCTGCAAGCCGCTCGGGCCTCAGTACGGAGCTGGGGGAGGAGGCGGGTGGGAGTGATCGAGTGGGGGGGAGACGGAGGAACCGGCAGTATGGGGGGGGGAAGCTTACCTGCTCCTGCTGGTTCCTCCTCCGCCTGCTGAGTTTTGTGCTCCCCCGCCCCCCCCCGCGAGTTTCGCGGGTCTTCTTTTTTGTCTACTCTAAGGTGTAAAAGGCAGATTAAATGCGAACAATCACAATAATGAATTTGGCCACCGGTGAACCAACCACTCCTGGATCTTCCACTCATATACCATCTGGAATTAATATAGTGTTTTAAAGTGCTCAGGTATTGCTGCTTATTTATGGCTGTAGAATGAGGAAAGATAATTTCACGTATGTTTTTTGGAAGGAAAACATATTCTGGCCCTGGAAAAAATGAGCACAAAGGAAATAGCTTCTAAAAACCAATAGATTTCTAGTTGCATTTGGAGGACAAAGAGAAGCAGAACAAGAATCTGAGCTGTTGCCAGGACAGATCTGTGAAATGTGTAAAGAACATAGAGCACAGCAGAAACCACAGAGATATGCAGTTTCTTTGAAGAATGTCTGCAGGAAATCAAGGATAACTATCTATCTGTAAAAGGGTTTTATGCTGCTGCCCATCACAGTAGAACTGGAGTTTCCTTCCACATCAAATCAATAGCAGTCCCTGCTTTTCTAATGGACTTCATGGATAACTGCATTCTAATGCTGTCTGTCGTACCTTGTTCAGTGATAACAGGGGGGAAAAAAGAGTTTAGTCCTAAAGCCTTGTCTATACTTTACAGGCTGAAATGGCCTTTATTTGAATGGGTAGAAATTAGGATATTTATTTTATTGGAACTGAGGAGGCTTATGACAACGTTTGTATGGAATTAAAGCTTTGGTTAGCATGCTAGACTTTCTGAGGGCAGCAATTCCAAATTTCATATTTCTTGCCCTTGAAATGTCAGAAGTCAGAACATAGTAACAGGCATTCTCAGCATGAGCTGACTTGTTTTTCTAACAGCAGCCCTATCCTATCTGATCTATAATGCTGTGTTTTTAATGTTGAAAATGGAAACATAACAGTACCTTTTTCATATGCCCACATCAAACAGGTCTGTTCATCTTTTTCACCACTAGACCTGCTGGGATCACAGGCTACGAGATTCATATCAGCTCCATTGTCCAGTAAGAACTGGACAAGACGGATGTGGCCATGATAGCAAGCAGAATGTAGTCCTAGGGAATTGACAGGGAAGAATTGTTGTGGTAAGAAGTGTTTTTAAAAATATAATATGGTTTGTTATCATCAATAAGCCTAATTCTCAACATGGTCAAATGTATGAATGATTTCAGAGCCTGCAACCATAAATGGACAAGGTATCTTTCTACAAACCTGAAAAAGCCCCAGGTTTGCAGAAAAATCTGAAATCTTAAAAAAAAAAAATGGGGGTGGGTTAACCCCCCCTAAAATAATGGAAGCAGCACCTGTAGTTTTAAGAAATGAATGCTCTCAGTGGCTATTGCTAGGCAGCCATGAAGCCTTCATAAACATAAGAACATAAGAAGAGCCTTGCTGGATCAGACCACTGGTCCATCCAGTCCACCATCCTGTACTCACTGATGAACCTGTTTCCTATTTATTTATTTATTAGATTTATACCCCGCCCTCCCCGAAGGCTCAGGGCGGCTAACAAGATGGCAAGAATGCCAACATTAAAAGAAATAAAAACAGGATAAAACAATATAATACAATCCAATAAAATATTGGTGCTCTAGATATCACGTCAGTCATTTATCCCAAAATGGAGTTAATCCCAAGCCAATGTATGTTCCAGTAGCGCTGTCATCCTCAATCCAGGGTCGTCTCGCACCCCGATGGTACCCACATGGATGATGATGGGGGGTGCGATGATGTAGAAATAACAAAGATGGAATAGTGGTGGCGGTGGCTCCTATTCAAAAGCCTGGTGGAAGAGCTCCGTCTTGCAAGCCCTGCGAAACTGTGAAAGGTCCCGCAGGGCCCGGATCTCCTCCGGGAGCTCATTCCACCAGGTAGGAGCCGCCACCAAGAAAGCCCTATGAATCTGTCTAGTTCCTTTTTGAAGCAGTATATGTTTATCACCCTCATCACATCCTCTGGCAGTAAATGCCACCTTTTAATCAAACATTAGGTAAAGAATTATTTCCTTTATTGTCTGTCCTGAATATACTGCACATCAACTTAATAGGATGTCCTCAAGGGCTTTGTTTTCTGTCAGTAAAAGGTGGGGTGGTGGTTGTGATGATGGCAGGACCATTTCCAGACCTGCTCTGGTTTTTGAGGGAGGTCTCAGTGGGGCCAGGTTTGGCAGCAACTACTTATACCATGGTACTTTCATGACTTACCTAGGCCTGCCTGCTTGCTACTGTTCAACAACAGCCACTCTATGAAAGCCAGTTTGGTATAGTGGCTAGCAGGGCTATTTTTGGGTAGGAATGCACAGGAATGGAGTTCTGGCTGGCTTCAGAGTTGGCCACGCCCACTACAGCCAAAACCTCTGTGTGCGTGGTTACAAAGGGAAGGCCTGGAGAGCGACCCCCTCCCCGGCAACTTCGAGGCGGGTGGACCGGGGGGGCATGGAAGGATCGGGGAGGCATTTAAATGCCTCCCATGTGTCTTCCCTGGCCTGTCTGTGGGGCACCCGGGCAAGCTAAGGGAAGGCAGTTTAAACTGCCTTCCCTTCCCTTCAATGGGGGCCTTGCCCGGGCTCCGCGCAGCTGGGGGTGCCTAGGAAAGCCAAGGGAAGGCATTGGGGTGTGGCCTAAAAGCTAATGAGCTGCACTGTCAGGGGTGTGGCCTAATATGCTAATGAGTTTTAGCTGTTGGGTGTGGCCTATTATGTTAATGAGTTCCTGCTGGTCTTTTTCTACAAAAAAAGCCCTGGTGGTTAGAGTTTTCAAACTAGCATCTGGGAGACCAGGTTTCAAATCATTGCTCTGCCATGGAAGCATGGGTGACCTTGTACCAGTTATACATTCTCAGTCTTGCTTACCTCAGAGGATTGTGGGGATAAAATGGAGGAGAATTATACAATCTGCTTTGGGTCCCCATTGGGAGAAAGGTGAGGTACAAATAATAAATATAGATGAAGATGAAAGCCAGATAAAAGGCAGGTTGGTTGGCGGTGCAAAGGAGAGAGGAAGCAGGAAATATGGGTT
>NW_015172581.1:35990-42226 GCF_001447785.1 Gekko japonicus
GAAATTATGTGCCTCTTGCAACTCCTTATGCATTCCCCACCACACAACTAGGCCATAGTTTTCCAGGGCAGAGGCTGCTGGGGGAGAGAAGGAGAGAAAACTGAAGACAGCAGGGCATATAAAGGTAGACTGGCTGGTGTGTGGGGAGAAAAAGCAGGAAGAGAGCATGGGGCTGTCAGGGAAGGGAAAGAATGAACAGTGGGAGAGGGGAAATTAGATGTCCCCACAAGTCTTTGTGGAACCCCTGTTTTTAGAGTTATAATGCTTGTAAATTGATTTCCTTGAAAAATAAATTTGTTATCAAACAAAGTTTGTCTCTGAGAACAGATATTATTCCACAGTAACCAGTCTTTCCTTGTTTTTTGATACATGCCAGTATTTATCCTATGTGGCAAAGAAGGAAGGAACCCTCACAGACCAAGCCATGTTGTACATTAAAGAAAGTGCCCAAAAGCATGTTATGTAGTGAGGATACAGGAAATGCCTAGGTGGAAACTCATTAGTGTCTTCATTGGAAGTGACTGTCTTCAAAGAGTTAAGAAAATATGGTGCCAATATATTACCAAATGAAAAGGTGTGCACCCAGCTTTTTGAAATAAGCATCTATTGAATTATTCTTTCTCTGAGTCTCTCTCACACACATCCATCCATCTTCACCATCTTACCTGTATGTCCATCTCTTCCTTGGTGATTAATGCTCAACACATTCTGATCAAGTAGAAATTTCACCAAATCTATGTTCTTGCCGTAGGTACAAGCACTGCACAAATAAAAAAATTAAAAAATAATAGCTAATACAAATTAAAATGCTCATATAATAATTCATAAACATTATAATCATGTCACAGAGGTTCAGCATAGTAGAAAATCTTTGGATGTATCAATGTACATGTATGAGCCTTCATGACATTTACATTCAGCCATCCCGCATTCAGTGTCAAAGTAAGAACCTCACCTGGAAGAAGCAGGGCCTTTACTGTGCTTGCCCCACTGACCCTATGTAATCACTTCTTCAATGATGGCCACAGTTTGTCTTCCTATCCTATCACCAGTATAGGGTATAAAATCTATTTATCTTCAAAGGCACTTGCTGATTTTTAATTCTCAGTATGCATTTATCATTATCGCGAAGAGTCAGATGTGACTGTGCGACTGAACGACAACATGCATTTATCATGCAATCAGTTTTTTTATTACTTAATACTTATCTTGTGTGTTTTTATGGAACCCATTCTGAAGCAAGAAAAGTCAATTATTAAATGCTTAAAAACCAATGAATACACAAATAGCTCCTTAAATTCAAGGGTTTGCTCACATAAATGCCATCGGAAGACTCTCCAGAGAGGGTCAGACTACTTTGAAACGGATACATATGTACTGAGAATCTGGCACTGTTTTATATATCTACAGTGTGTGCTTGAGTGCACACATGAGTGAGAAGGCTATACACCCCCATTTGGGTCCCCATTGGGAGAACATTTATTTATTTGAATAAACAAACAAATGCTGAACACATTCTGCTATGTTACAGTTTATATTTATCACAATACTAGGCATGCCAATATAGTGTTAGTTTTAAAAGTAATGAAGTCAAAAAAGCTGTGAATACAATTTTTTTATGAATCAGTTGTGTACAATTGCATCATCCTTCTGTTATGTAGAGAGGAAATTTTGTAACTTATCAACCTCCAGCTCTTGTATGAGACACTAACAATTGTGCTTGTGTGATCCAGTATTTTTTTCATTTATATCCTTCTTATATTATGCATCTATAACAGCTGGGAAGAACAAAGTCTTTCTAGAAATCCATAACATTCTTGTAGAACTCTGATCATTAAGGAGGGTGTTGGGAAACACAATTAGAAATTTTATCTCTAGCACACTTCAATAAGAAATACTTTCCAGATGTTTGAAAGACCAAAATCAATGTTACCATAGTAATTACCATTTCTTCAGCACATTTAATATACAGAATGCTTTACGAATCATCTTTTGAACCTTTACAACAGCACACGACTCTGATATGCTCATATGACAATTCGAAGGGAGGGGGATAAAAGCTGGTCCATATGATATGGACTTTGTGATTTTTCTATGATTTTTTTTAAAAAAAACATTTGAATGGAAGAATAGCAGAGGAGGAATACATGCAATGTGGGCAGCCCAACCCTGAGGGTCACTGTGGCAACTGCAGCCAGCTACCAGCATAAAAATGGTGTCACTGGTCCACTCTGTATGAACATTCTGCAGGGAGAAATAACTACACATGTTCCTTGGTGGAGCATAGGGAGTGCACCGGAGTCCATAGCAACCCTGCCAACACCTACTATCCAAGCAGTTGCACCCAAAGAGTTCCCTCTGAGTGGCCCACATAGGCACAGCCAAACACTGCCTGTTGCTCCAGCCACTGCCTCTCAATGCCACTCACTTCTACTGAGAGTCAGTGGACAGGGAAGAAAGACACAGCAGCATCTTCGCAACCCCAAAAGAGGCACATTGCCTTAGTGCTCCCCAGCCCATAGAGAAAGGGCATCCGTGCAGCAGACAGGATGTCATCCCTCCCCCAGTAAGGGTCTGACTGGCAGCAAAAGTGTGGCCCACATGCAACCATCTCTGCTTGATGCCTGAAAAAAAGTTTTAAAAGAGAGCAGGTTCAAATCCACAGCCCCCCACACCCAAGACTAGCATCTAACCACTGGGCCAAGGATACCATCAGGCAGTAGGTACTGCACTGCAGCCATGACATCACCATTGGCCACATGGGGCCAGGCAGAGCATATTGACAAGAGAGGAATAGCTCAGTGGGAAGGCACTGGGATAGCATGGCCAGGGCTCCTGCCTCCCTTTTTGTGCCTCTCTGTTTTCTACAAATTCCTGCCTCTTTCTGTTTGTCTTCAAAAATTATGCTCCCTTTACATTCTTTGCCTGTTCTAGATCCAGAGGAGGTAGCCGTGTTAGTCTGTTGCTGCAAAATAGTAAAAAGCCCAGTAGCACACCTTTAAGACTAACCAACTTTATTGTAGCATAAGCTTTCAAGAAACACAGCTCTCTTCGTCAGACAAAGAAAGCTGTGTTTCTCAAAAGCTTATGCTACAATAAAGTTGGTTAGTATTAAAGGTGCTACTGGGCTTTTTCCTATTTTGCCTGTTCTGTAGCTGTAGCTATGCCAGTGATGGCAGGCCAGTCCTGCAGGCTCCTAAAATTGGAACTTTTGGGGCATGTATGTCAAGCTAGACAACCATAAACACCCCTCCTCAAATATATTTTCAAATATCATAAGTGCAATGCACTGCCTGGCCCAAAATGCCAGAAAATGGATGTCAGCCAGAGACCAGTTTGGGCATATAGTTTTAGAAGTCTGAGTAAGAGCAGCTGGCCAGCTAATGACCTCCGCCCCACCAGAAAGAGAGAGAGAGAGAGAGAGAGAGAGAGAGAGAGAGAGAGAGAGAGAGAGAATTAAGGCAGTGGGTCTCCAAAGACAGATTGCCTCACCTTGGACTAATCTCCAAATGCCCAGCCTCACTTCTCTGCACCCATTTACCCTAATTAAGCAACACTTAACACTGTTCACAAAACCTGGTAGTTTTCCCCATCTGGTACTTAGAGGGTCATCAAGCACCATCCACTCCTATAGTTCACCTAATGAAAACTCATCATTATACTCAGAGAGTTTGTTTAGTGTTGATATTTGGATTCCTTAATATTGTATTGTTAATATTACAAGTTGTATGTCAACACATTGTTTATATTTATATTGAAAATTTAAAAAAATTACAAAAAACCCAACCCATCAAGCTTCTACCAAATCATTGTCCATCTCTGAACAAACCATCAAGTTACTGTTTTGGGGGTGGATATGTCGCCCCAGGGAGCATTTTGCCCAATAAAGTGTGGCATCTTGAGTTATGGGTGCTGAGGAAGGGCCGTTGCCAGCTCCAGCAGAACCCACAGCTGGCCCCTTTGAAGCTGCAGAAATTGGCAATTTGCCATCACCGCCCACACTGGTACCTGGCTCAGAAACAGCTGATGAGGAGCAGCCACAGATGGAAAGCCCTCCCGACTTGCCCCTGAGAGTTGCTCACTTACAAGAACAACTCCTGCAGGACTTAGCAATGAGATGATGTATAGCTCATTTGCAGAGCAGACGGTCCATTAGTCCTGAGTTTTGACAGACGCTCGGCTGCTGGTGCTGCTGTGCTAATTGGAAACAGCAGCAGAGGGCTATTTAGCTTCAGGCGCTAAGCTGGCTCCTTTGTGAAAGCAAACTCGTCAAACTCTGCGACGCCTTGCGTTTACTCCACCTCCTGTTTCTAGGCCTCGTTCCTGCTCCTCTCCTCCAGCTTCTGACTCTGGCTTGAACAACCTTGCTCCTGGTTTGTGATTTGGAATTTCACTCTCGGTTCCTGCTACCCTTCTCCAGCTTCTGACTCTGGCTTGAACGACCTCACTCCTGGTTTGTGATCTGGACTTTCGCTCTCGGTTCCTGCTCCACTCCTTTTGGCTCAAGACCCTGGACTGAACTTGGACTTCCCTCTGCCTGCACCCCAGACCTTGACATCTTGCTCCATAGCAGTGTGTGTGTCCTTGGATCCTCTGCACACCCCCAATTGCATGTGGGTCTTCTCCTGTTCTCCATGAAACGCTAGTCATTTTGCTGCTGCTTCCATGGACATCTTTAGTCTAGACTGGTAACTTTAGCCTTCCACAAAATTGCTCTCTCCTCTGTCCTCCCTACTTTCCTTTTAGCTAGCCTTGTGTGTGTTTTCAGTGTTTATGTATGTGTGTTTTGCCCATTTCTATTTCCATTTCCATTTCATTCCGGCTGAACATCGGCCTAGTTTATTTTGAGAGTTCTCTTTAGAGGAAAAATCCCCATAAACATAGAGGGGAGCATCCCTGTTATTCCCTCTCACTTTGTCTCCTTTAAAGCTAATTTCCCCCAATTAAATAGGAGACTGCCTCTTTGGGTAACACATATACAATGGCCTACCTGTGAAAGGTGGTCTCACTGAATATATTCTCCTTGGTGAGACTTTCTGTTCCTGACAGCTGAATTAATTCTTTCACAACTTCAAATTTTCCACTGTAGCAAGCACTAGGAAAGGGGGGAAAAGTCAGTAAGTGTTTTTATTAATAAGAGTGGGTTGACTGCCAATTAAAATGAAGAAGGAATGCCTGTATTGCTCTTAACTCACAGGTGCAGAGAGGTGTCTCCATAAATATTAACCACATGAGGCTGGACTTCAAAATTACTTTGGAGCAAGAACTTTACTATGTCATTATGCCCAAAGCGAGAGGAGAAGTGAAGAGGAACATGGTCTTCATTGTCTTGAGCATTCACTGCCATGGAACAAGAAAGAGAAGAAATTAAGCATGCTGTTCCCCACAAGTTATGAATATATCCACAGAGATAATAAAAGAAACCCATTATAGAAATAAAGAGCTGGAGTCCAAATGATTGGATAGTTGATTGACTATCTAATTTTTATTCCATTCTTCCTCCAATTAACTGAGAACAATGTACATGGTTCTATGATCCTCCAGTCACAGGTTAGTTTAAGTGACAAACATAGGCCCCGGTCACACGGAAGGTTTTGGGCCGGGAGAGGGATAGATCGGCGGCGCAGCAAACAGGCGTGATCTCACCGCAACATCTGGGAAGCGGCGCGCACCCGTCCCCGATCCGGCCCTTCAGGCCGAAAATCCGCTTTTAAAATAAGCCACTACAGAGGTGGACTTACCAGAAAGGCCACGGCAAGTGCGGCCGTGGGATCGCCGGCGCATCCTTCTGCGGGCGCATCTGAGGCTCCCAGCCAAACTGCGCATGCGCACACATGCGCAGCCGGCTGCCTCGGTCTCCGGTCGGTGGCTTCCTCCCCGGCATCTGATCGTGCTGGGGAGCAATGGCGCGGCGGCTCAGGGGATCTGTGTCATCCCGCCGCCGCATGTCTTTTTTGGTGCGGCTCTGAATAGCCGCACTTTAGCCGTGTTTTTTCCTGCCGTGTGGCAGGGGCCCTCAAGTCACAAGAGAGTTTCAAGGCCAAGTAGGGATTTGAACTAGTGATGCATGAACACCAGCTGGTTCAGCTCATGCCCTGTTTGCCAGTTGTGAACAAAGACCTGATTTTTCAACTATCAGTTCAATAGTTCATTGATCTGTTTATGGGTGTTCAGCAGTTTTTTCACTGTATTCTTTACCAACCATGCAGTACAGGGCAAGTTGCTTTTTGTGCACG